>NC_090900.1:7967131-8179794 GCF_040956055.1 Brachionichthys hirsutus | reverse complement strand
TCTCCTTCCTCCTGATTCTCTCCATATGCCGCCATATTTCTCTTTCAGTCTTGCTGATTTGCAATTGATTAGCTGTCCTCTGGCAGATCATCCCCATGCCCCCCCCCCCCCCCCCCCCCCCCGATCTCTGCTAACCCCTCTCCTCCCGCCTGTGTGTGTGTCCTCCCCTCCATCTGAAACTCAATTTCTCTTTAATGACGGCACCAGAGCCCTTCTGTGTAAATAAAACCAAGTGAAGCTAAAATCAATGTGGTTTATTGCCCTCACAAAATGCTAAACAAGCAATATTAGCAAGTCACTTTGTAGGTGAGGCAGACTGCCTTAATGTCACTACACCCCACCTTCCCCTAAAGCTCTCCAACATGACCTTCTCACTCTCAGCATCCGTGCAATGGTTATAATGGTCCAAGATCCATGATGGCATATCCAACTCCCTTTTATCAGTTAAACAGCACATGATTAGAGGAAGAAATTAAAGCTCAAGATGCTAATTGATGCTCTACAATGATTCACGGGTAATTCATTCACACACCTACTTGTAGTCAAAGTTGAAAACAGCGCTTACCTAGACAGATTTACATCCCCACAGTGACAGCATTACAGTCCCTCACACACAAGCACACAAAATACACACACACACACACACACACACAGTCTACCGGCGGAAATTATGGATTCACTTTGCAAAGCTGCTTCCTGTCAGAAATCGCTGAGAAGCACATGGACTCATGGGCCACACTTTACCTCTTAATTTTGTGTCCAGTCTCACACACACACACACACACACACACAAACATCAGACACATCTGATGAGTGCGCCAGTAGAAAGCTGCAGAGACATATGCAAAGATCAATATGTATAAATACAGTAGTGCACAAATCCACACAGAACTAAACAACCACAGTGTTCTTTCAGACAAATACACACACTCACACACACACTGTGTAAACATGCACAGTATACATATAGACACTACACCACACACAAATGCAAACACGCACAAAAGGTAAACACACAGTATAGATACACACAAACAGATCACACATAGAGCAAGACAAACACGCGCTCACACACAGACGGCACACACTGTCTTTGTGGAAATACACATGTAGCTGTTAGCTCTGGCCCAATAAGCTCCATCCACATTTATATATAATAAAAAAAGGAAATAAACAAAAGCAGCATGAATGTGAATGTTTAATATGGCCAAATCCTCAAATTCTACTCATTTATCAGTTTTCTTATTCAATCAAATTATTATCATCTGCTACAAAATGTTGCAACACCCTGTAAATGTCCTATAGTTCCATTATGAAATGCAAGATTTCCCTTTTCTTGGTGCTAACAATAGAATCGTACTCGAGTGAGTCATTTCTATGATTTGGAGTCATGCTGATCTTGGTTGAAAAAGTTAATTGATGCAAAAACAGAAACAATCGACCAGCGGTGATCAATCCAACAATTTAGACCAGTGATTGAAAATTCTTGATTTGACGTTAGAAATGAAAAGAGCACCTGAAGTGCTGGTAATACTTTGAGAGTATTTATTGTCACATGCACAAAGCTAATTGTAATTCTTGAGAGTTTCCTTCCATACCCTCCTCCTATTGTCACCAAACTGTCAGGACCTCGACCTCGACGGTAATTCGACCTTTGTTGAAGTTGAAGCATCTCAGAAATGAGCTATAGCTAAATTTTTATTCAGACAGAATATCAGACAAGTGGCTTAATTGATGGTAAAGGAATAAAATAAAACAGTTTTTATAGAAATGTGAGCAGATCTTAGTGACACGAACTGGAATGATTGATCTGATGGACCCCAGAATGCAGAGACAAATCATGCGCAATGCGAGTACAAAAAACAGAAGTATAGGATAATTTAAAAACAGACTGAATTATAATACTAAGGCTTGGACTGGCTGAGGTCCCACAAAACAAAAGCACAAAATAGAGCCAGATAAAAATCCTAAATATTACACTAACAGTGGGCAAGTGCTGGAAAAAACAGCAAATCAAAAACACTGCCAAAATAACTACATCAAAAAATAACAATCTTACGGTCACAGAAGAGAAGGCAAATCACGCTGGAGATACATATTACATATAGGAGCAAAGTCTGGACAGCTCCATAGGAGCCGGTTATATGTGGCGCTCAGGATCAGCACCGGACAGCTCCATAGCCTATGGAGCTGTCCGGTGCTGATCCTGAGCTCCATCCTGAAGGTGAGTCTTTTCCGTAGCATTAACTCGGGGAATGTTCTTTATCTTGCCCACTTTGGCTGTTTTTTCTGGTTTGACAAGACAAGGTGGTGGTTTTTTGGTTTTGCTTTGATTTTGTGTCGATTATCTTTGTTCTTGCGTGATGATTGCATTTTAATGCAACATTTCCGCATTATTAGATGTGTTCATTTATTCCCATCACAAACTTTGGTTCATACTTATGATTTTTTCTCATTTTCAGTATGGCTTTATCTCTAACATTTTTAAGTTACAACCTTTTAAAAAAGTGATATCAAAACGGAATATTTTATTGTAAATGGCTAAAGAGTTAAATCAAACTCGTGTTGCTTTTTTTCCATCTGCCTTACTCTGACATCCACTAATGTGTGGTTTGAATTGCTTCTTTTCAACAATTGAGTGAAAATAAAATACATTTTCCTACCTGCTTGTGCATCTCAATGTTCAGTCCGTATGACATTTCATAGTACTGAAAAAAAATCATATCAAAAATAGATTCAACATATTCCCTCCGCACCAAACTAATGCATTCATGAAAAAACACAACATCTAAACAAATGAGACTCACCATGATATAATGTCTCTGCATTTCAGTTTTTTCACTCGCCAATTTTTCACATTCCATTTTCAAGCTGTGAAGCAAAATGAAAAAGCGTTACTTGAATATCGTGAACAAACACGCACGACCAACAAGCGAACACAAATGAGAAATCATTCATGACAAGATGGCAAAATTTGACATATGCCTTCAAAAAGAGGGCATTGGAGATATAACTTGCGGAAGAGGGAACTTAGAAGTGACCACATCCTGTTACTTACATTTTCAATCCTAAATATTACGATGTGGGGGGGGATTGGAGTTGGCTGGACCGTGCTGGTTTACTCTGCAGACACTTACTCAGCAAGTACAGAGCAGTAATTAATGGATCAATAGACAACCACACAAACCTCATCACATACCGTTACAGTGTGAGTGGATGCCCAAACTGCACCATCAACAAAAAAAACAACCATAATATGAGAATCCATTTAACAGCTGTGGTTACACAAAAGCTTCCGTTAATGGAAAGCCTCCACATACGACTACAGCAAAGCTTTTATGTGCGTGTTTAGGTAAAGGTATAATGTTGTGGGTAAAGAGAGGACACTAACATGTATCTTATCAAGTATAAATAATGTCTCATCAGCTGGATTTTGCTCTTTAAAGTTTAAAGCTCTGAATCTTCAATGCATTAGGATCAACTGAAGCTGCAATTTAGACTTGATGATGATGTATTTCTGACGGTATGAAGCAGGTTTAATCAATCCAGGAAGTTGGAGGATGTAATCAGCCAGAAGTATAACTGTTCAGTATTTTAAATGAACAAATGTTAAATATTGTCTAAATGGTTTTTTTAGATTATATGTATTAACATCAATTGAGCCGTCTGAGATATTTACAGACATGGGATTAAAAAAAAGCATTTAAAACATTTTACATTCTTATCATTAATAACTTCCAAAAAAATATATGTTACATTCAGCATGGCTGCAAACATATTCATCATCCATAGGGTCTATAATATAAATATATCATTTATATTATAGTCTAGAAATGACACTCGTACATTTTTGACATTCAAACATTTTATGTTTTACATTCACATACTTTTAATGGAAATTCACAATTACTATTCTGAGACTGCTGTACTCACTGGAAATCATATATCGTGTTTTGTTTGCAGTAAATGTAATATATGTTGCATCGTGTCAGTTTTTTCTTCGCGTTGGTCACAACCGACTGCTAATAAATGGAATGTTTGATTTTTATGCATTGCTATTGCGCTTATGGCTCTGCTCCCCCACCCCGAGCAATGTATTTCACACTTCATCATGTTGGGCAAAAAAGTGTTTCACCCCACTTAAACTTGCAAAGACAGACAAGCTCACCAAGGTTGATAGGTTTTTGGACCCGAGACAAAAGCAGCAGCAGATCTACGGCGGGTCTGAGGAGAATCATTTCACGGATGTTTTCCCCAAATCACAAATGTTTTATTTCTCACATCCAACACAACAATCAGTTTGTATTTCATGCCATTGCATCATTCATGTCCCAGAAAATGTTGGTTATAATTTCGGATTCAGGCATGACATGAACATCCTGGAAATTGCCCCTTTTTTCAGATAATCCGAGGGTTCCAATTTGTAACAGTGAATAAATCTGCAACTAAGAAATGTATTGTTTTCATCAATGTATTGATTATTCTCTCAATGAATGGTTTGGCCTGAAAGCACATCCTGAACCTTGATGACAGTGATTCATCAATCAAGTGTTGAAGCGCTGATATCGACCCATAATGAGATGCATTAACTTTACTATCCATCTTAACCCAATCGCATTGGTCGACGCAGCTTCCCCGTGAGGCTCGTCCACATACCTGTGATACTGGGCTTGAAGGAAGTGGAACTCCTCCTTGATCCGGTCGCAGGACTCGGTTACAGTGAACTTTAACGGCTGTCCCGGCTGGTGGGGAACCTCGACCCAAACCAAACAGCATGTGGGGAAGAGAGTAAGAACTGAGACACCCAAGTTCAGAATTAGGACACACACACACACACACACAAACGCACACACACTCACCCACAATGCCTTGAGAGACGACAAACGGCCATTGTGGTACGGATGGTTTCACTCAGACTCCTTTCGCATTAACACACACACCAGTCACACATTCGACACTTACAGCTGCAGCAGTTTGTCAATGAACGCAATTGTCTGTGCGGGCGCGCAGTGGCACGGAAACTCAATCTGAAAACGATTACGCGTCGGGCGCGCTGATGTTAATTTGACATCCCGCCTTGGGAATTGCTGTCTCTACTTACCGGATGGCGGGCCGGGGGGTACATCTTGCTCAGATCGCGAATCATTAAAAATATATTGGCAAGTTCATCCACATGAAAGAGAAAACAGGTGCGCGCGTGAGGACGGATGTTTCCCTGCGTAAAGGTCAGTCAGTTTCGGGTTTGCGGGCTAAACGCAGGTTCCGCGATGAGTAGAAACATCCTGCTGTTCATTCTTTTATACAGTATTTCAAAAGTCCATTCACAAAGCAGGAGTTGCCTCGAATTGCTCCAGTATCTCCAGGGCTTAGTTGTGCGCGCACAAGACTGAATATTCTCCCTCTGATCTAGCAAGGAATCCTCGATATCTTCTGAATTTCCCTATAAATCATCAACTTCTGGCTGATTTTCCGTGACTAAATATCTCCACTTAGTCCCGACGACACTCTTTCATCGGTTCCTAAAGCATCCCGTTAAGGCGGCGGGAGCGTTCCGTTGGCGTTCACGTCCTCACATCCAGCACCGGCGGAACGGCCACATCACCGACGGACGCAGCCAGCCTCTTCCAAGTCAAATTTACAAGCGACCAATCGCACGAGTGTAATTACATATTCAAAAGCAATTACAATGGCCTCTGACGTTACGTCGGGACGTGTAGTTTACTTATACTACAGATGTGCGTTCGCAGCGAAGAACTACAACTTCCCGGCTCCTCCGCAAAGAGCCCAAAGTCAGTGCTGTGTGGTCTGAAGCGCGCCGTGGAGGAGGAGCGGACATTAAAGAGCACCAATAGCTGCAGACGTGTCTCCATGCTGCGCTCGGCTCTCCTGCCAATCATTCGCATATTGTCCAATCATCTCGGGCATGAGGCGCTTCATGCAGACGCCCCACGTGGGGGGCTCGGGCTGCGACCAAAAGATGTTACAACGAGTAATCTGGAGATTATCTGTCGACTTGGGTGTTGTTGTTGTTTATTGTGACATCCGTCTCATATGTTTTTCTGTTGTTGTTTTTTTTTCATTGAATCACCTTGGAACATTCATTCATTCATCCTCTAAAACCGTGTTGTCCGTTACCGAGTCGTGGGTCGTGCTGGAGCCAAGCCCAGCAGTTACACCCTGGACAAGCCGCCAGATTATCGCAGGGCCACAGACAGACAATCATTCACACACACACACACACACACACACTCACACTTATACTACACGCATTTAGTGTAACCAATTCACTAAATATGAATGCTTTTGGTGGTGGGAGGAACTTCCAGACTTCCCTTGTATATTCATCTGCCCGTTTGTATAAAATGTAATTCATCCAGGAGATATACGTGATAAACCTCAACTTCAATTTCCACTAAGCCCAATACTCCAATGGTAAAGGCTAGTTCATACTTAGACTGCCCTGAGGGCGCATGTAGAGCATCAAAAATGCACTCGAGTGCAGAGGGAGTGAACCAAAGGAGTAAAGAGCTAAACAACGAGCTGAAATTCACTCCGTGTAACTCGGTGTAGCTGATGGCAGCAACAGGTTTGGGTGAAATGAGAAATTTAGGCACAAGAAACTCGTTTCACATTGTTAGAACTTTGTCATTCAACATACAAATATCAATTATAGTCACATGGCTTTAAAAAATAAGAATAAAAATCATCTTAGTTAACATTTCACTGCTCTTCAGACGTCTATGTTAAAGAGCCACAGTGCAGCACGACTCTTTATACCTCCCCTCCTCTCTGCAGTGATGCCTCTTTGCAGACGAGATGCGCTGTTGCTGGGTCAGCGGCTTGCTGCACGTGAACACTGTTCGCTCGTTGGCTCTACTAATTGACTGACAAAAATCTAAATCTTCTCCTCCATCACGCTTCACATTTACGCTTACTTCCTCTGAATTATCAGTGCCTATTAAAGGGAGATTGAGAATTTGATGTGCCATAATTTGCATGCTTCAAAGTGATTTTTAAAAACTATAAAAGGAGTTTCTAGTTGTTTATTATTTTATTTTTTATATACATCTCAAATACACACATGTGTACTGTTATCCCTAATATGATGCCACATCAATCATGTTTCCTTTAGTCTGTCTGCCGCTGTCTCTGCCTTTTTTGATGTCCAACCTCTAATTCATACATACACATTACTGCAAGCGTGCACACACACACACACACACTGCCTCAGACATTCAAATGCACATCTCTAGTTCGCCCACATATAAACTAATATCTCAGGTAAGCACAGGGCCTAAAGTGACCTACTATCATGGTGTGTAAATCCACTGAGGCTCAGAGAAGGTAATACCATTCTCTCTTTTTCCCCTCCAAGGGTTGAGCAGCGATGTGGGTGAGCATGGGGGGGTGCAGAGGTGAGGGAGGGGGGCAGGGGAGGAGGAATAAACAGATTTATTTGCCTGCGTCGTTCTCTGATTATTTTGGCCCTGCCTTTTGTTCCAGACCTTATGAAACCCAAATGTCAAGTGAGGCGAGGGCCTCATATCGAGGCCTGTCAATCACATCTCTCTGCGCACCTGAAGCCCTGACACTGGATTATTGGCTCTGACACAAGGGCTGCCTTTGCTGCTGGCCACGGCGCCGCCGATGTTTCAACAGCCAAGTTTTTTTTTTTCTAAAGAGGAACTTCATTTGGCAGCTGATGCACAGGAGATTGCACAGAAGCAGATTTTGACTGTAAATAGGTTGGAGGCTGGATATTTGTGAGCGTATGTGGGGAGACAAGTGGCTTATCGAGGGGAGAGGGGGGGATTAAGTGTGTGTGTGTGTGTGTGTTGGAGTCATTATAAGGGGGCCTGGCTTTGGCTGAGGGAGTTGGTAGCATAATAACCCAAACCTTAGCATCATGCTCTGTGTACTGATCCCGTTGAGCTATCAGCACCTGGACATGCGTCTCTCCATCTCCTTCTTTTCACTCTGACACACACATTACATCCCACAGCATCTATTTATCTCTAATGTGCTCTATTCACTGTTACTAACTTTGACATCACACCCCACAATAGTCAATGTTCAGCCTCCGGGAAGCTATGAACGAAAACGCGACTGCATTGCACTCCCATGGCGTTGTCGAACTCCTTAATAGACTACTGCTAGTCTCAGAAGGACACAAGGTTACTGCTACAGGCATCTGGTTACATTTGCTTCCCCAGATGTTTTTGCATTTTCCAAATGATGCTGACTTGAGTGAAATGACTTGAGGCTATTTATCACAGTTTGCTCAGCTCATTTGTAGCCTCAAAGGGTTTCATGAAGCTTTTTTGAGCCCAAGACCCATAAACAGACTTGGCTTCTAAAAATCAGTGGAGTTCCCTTTAAACAGCAGCTTACCAGCACCACCATTCTGGAATACCTGGCATTTATTTTATATAGAGTACACCAACGTTGCAGTGAGGGTTTTCAATATGAATCAATGGATAGGAAAATATAAGACGCTGCAACGCTTAGTTGTTGAATCTTCTTTGTTCAAGTTTGATAATTAGAGAATGTGGTTTTGAAGATGTTTGTGTCCAAGGTGCTGAAAAGGTGTACGTGTGCATGTGATGTCTAATGCATGTTATCTTGTCTTGTATGTCTTGTATCTTAATATTATTGCGTGGCTGTTTCAGCTGATTAAAAAAAAAAAGAAAAAAGGAAACTTAAGTTAACTCTTTTATAATCTAGCATGGGAGGTGATTCCAAATGAGATACCAAATCCTCTGCTTGGGTCATTTCACTGATAAAATTCAGTTCATACAGTAAGCATACAAATATTTTTAGCTTCTCGTGCCATTTTCATATATAAAAAACTTAAATTTTAAATCTAACATTACACAATGGCGAGTCATTAAGCCACTGCTGGATTGTTCAGTCAAAACAATCAAAGGGGGCAGAGAGAATGGCCTGTCTTACAACATTAGTGAGTAATGTGCAACGAACAAAAAGGATTATTGTGTCACTACAAATCTGAGTAACCTAACATTTGAATTGTGTTTATTTCATTACCTGAGGTGTTGATGTAGCTCTGGTAATAGTAATACATAATTTACTCATATGCCAGTCCCACTTTGAAACCATTAAAGAAGCTGATTCACAGACAGACATCAGGTTAAGACACGTCATTTTGGATATAGACAAGTCAAACCTTTAAAAAATTACCGTAATAAGAAAAGCTCATTGATGTCCGATAGGTCAACATTTATTTATGCATGTATTTTTCTTCCACTGAACATGTGGAATAATAACATAGCACCAGTGTTCCATTGTCTGTGCCTGTGTTTGTGTGTTGGGGGTACAGTGTCTAACTAATCATACTTCAATGAGCACTAACCACTGGCCCGTGTTTTTAAATCTCCTGTCCTTACAGCAAGCCGCCTCCAAATCCTCCATGCTCACCCCTTTAACACGTCATTAATCCCCGGCGGCCGCCTCTTTGAACAGGGAGCTTGTGTGAAGGGATAAGCAGGCCTCCTCAGACTCAGAGACAGAGAGGTGGAGGAAGCGCTGGATTTACTCCACAACCAGCAGGTTAATCCTGCCTCCATACTGAGGGAACCGGAGGAGGTGGTGTGTGTGAGAGAGAGAGAGAGAGGGGAAATGCATCCCACTGGAGACAGTTAAGGATCGGCTCCATCAGGGTAACGACTCTCGGGGAACATCAGCATCTGGTGCTCAAAGTCATCCAGTCCCCCAAAAGGAGCGTACAGATTGCTGCCATTCCTTTATTAGATTACAAATGGATGGATAAAAAATGATTGTGCTGATAAAAACCGAAACGGCACGGAGCAACCAGATGACAAACAGGCCAAGACACTGAAAACGGAAAAATAGGAGACAGACCTATAGAGAAAGAAGAATTAATTACTTGTGAATTGGTGACATGGAGAACAGACGAAGGAAGAAATCCCAAGGGTCTAAATCATGCAGCGAGTCAGTCTAAGAGACAACGTCCAAACACAAAACACTGTTTAAACAGACGTTGTGGAAGAAGGCATCTTTGCTGCATAGGACTTTACTTCAGTCAGTTATATGAATTTAATATTAATCCTTCACAATACAATGCAATGTAACTGAGCAGATAGGAGGTCATTTGTAGAAAGATATAGAATTTGTTCAAAACCTTCCACACAAAAAACATTTTATATTGTTTTTCTGTCTTATTCTTTCTGTTGCTCCTGACTCAGGGCCACCATCCATATGAACATTTAAACATTCATATGTTTATAGTGTGTCTATAAAGCATTAATTGACAGGTCATGGACTGCTAATAAACAATAAATATGAGGGATTTTCAAGAATCATTGCCTGATTTTTCTTATTACACAATGGTTGATCAATGTTCTTTACAACACAATTAAATACAGTGAAATCTTTAAAAACATTCCATATGCCTACATCTGGACTAAAAGACACACATGAACATGCACTTACACACACATTCCACTGGTCACTTTAATTACTGTTCAGATTAATGTTTCACATTCACATGGTGACAATGAGACTGTAAGGGTTTAATATTAAATTGACCTTTGTTTGTTGAACAGAACATTGTCGGATGGCAGCTGGACCTTTAATATTCCGTCTCCTCTCCAGTCTAAAAGACTAATCAGCCACTCGGCAGGGCTCTGGCTGCTCACCAGGACTAATTCTGCCTCCTGCTGGCTGGTGACACCCACTGGGACAGCCCTGATTGGCTGTTAAACACCAGGGGGTACACCTCTGATTGTCAGTTTAGCATATTTTCATCCCTCATTTTGCTAACACATACTCACTATCCTCATAACACAAGTTATAGATGTTGGTGTGTGTGTGTGTGTGTGTGTATGTGTGTGTGTGTGTTTTACACTGTGTGCTTGGAAAAACATATCGCCAAATTCTGCAGCAACATGAACCTTCCTCCTTGCCTTTCCTCCCTCCTTTGTTGCTCCCTTCCTCCCGTTACTTCTACATCCTCCTTCTCCACTGCAACACAGATCAGATAGAATGTCACCTCCACAAACTGCTGCAAGCTAATTAGCTGTTAGCCATGTTTGTGTTCTTGACTGATGACAGGATCATTTACTCTGGTCTCCAGCTGGCTCTGTTTGTTGGAGCCATCTCATTAGAATGGCAAATTAGTCCCACTCTGTCAGTGTTCTTCCTCGCCCAATGAGAGGTGACTGGAATGCAAATCAATCAAGAGGGCGGAGAAATGGAAATAACCGAATTGTGACAGAGAGGGGAGGATTAGAATATAGCATTAAAAGGTTTTTCTGGAGGTGATTAAAAAAAATCAAATCGGTTTGTTTTCTGGAATTTCTGGACGAAATAATAGAAAAGGCCAATTTGGGATTTTTATTTATTTCTATATATTTTTTTATTTTAGTAGTGGAGGATGTGGCAGGGTCGGTATTTGCCTTTTCCAAGGTGAAAAAATATTTAAAGGTGACGCTGTTTTTAGTCGGAGGACATCGACATCATGGTGAAGGAAAATTACTCTGAATTTGTGAATTTAATTCTCCTAAATGCTCAGCTTCATTCATAATAGCAAAGCCCAGATCAACAGCATCCATCAATCAAATTAGTAGCAGGACAGCCGGGAACAGTTCGCTGAAATAAAATGATCCTGGATGAAATGGAAATAACTATCAATAACTAAACAAGCACATAAACAGCACTGAACACTAAATGAACCTTGTTTGTCATCATTGCCTCATAATTCTGCTAAGTGAGCCGTTAAACATTCCCGGCATGAGACGATCGCTTTAATTTAATATTCTGTCATCAGGTTTTCTCCTCCTCAGCAGGAAGTTATTGATCACGCCAAGGGTTGCTTTCACAACAGACAGGCTCATTCACATAAGTAGGTGCATACAAATTTCTCATCTTACAGAGTCGTAATTCTTCATTAGAATGAAGCTGAGGAAAATTGCTAATATATATATATTGCTATTGCAGAACAATAGAGGATTAAGTCACTTGGGTTTCTAGGTACATCTACGCGGCTGAGGTTGCAGGAGGTCTCAGGTCCCGCTCTGTTTCTGTGTGTTTTACACTTTCAAGTCAACCTCTGTGAAGTCACCGCTATCTCCAGTTTCATTTGTCGACAGGCCTGGTAGCAGAGAAGAGGGAGAGCAGAGGGGTAAAAGAGAGGCAGGGGGCGGGGGGGGGGGGCGGTAATGTAAGAAAATTGGAGGATTAGACGGCGAGTCGTCTTCCTGTCTGCTGCAACCCCATTCTCCTCTTCTTCCTCCTCATGCTTCCATCCAACCCTCAGACTATAATAACACCGTCTGACACGCCGACAAGCCCCTCACGCCATTTTCTGCTTTATCCCTGATTTGTTCCACTTCTTTTCCCCTGGCTTTGTTTTCCTCCTCTTTCCATAAATCTTAAACCCTAACTATCTCCCTCTTACTTGCTCTTTTTTATTTAATAGCAAAATTACACCTGACGATTTACATTCCTGTTATCCTCAACAATGTTGCTCACCATTATCAGATTCCCTCATTTTAACCAAGGCACACTCCATGCTATAAGGGATGCTGCAGATCTCTATATCAAAGCCTGAGGCAGATTTTTATTGTACATCTACTTTTGCATGCAGGTAATAGCATAGAGATGTGGTGCTGACATGACACAAGGCGAAGAGGTAGTGGTGGTGGGGGATGTGAGCAATGAGTGAGACTTTCGGAGTGTACACAGAGGGGTCTGAAAGGGCCTAAATGGATCTGCGATTGGACTCTCTGAGGTCGTCATCAGCCCAGATTGGAGGCCATTAGGGCCTATTTAAAAGAATTACTTCCAGGATGCAATCAAAAACCCTGATAGGTAATCAATGGCAACTAGATCAGGGCACAAAGGCAGTCCATGTGTCTCAATCAGCCACCATTCAGCAGGACAGGGAGATCAGTACCAGCCAGAAACTAGTGCATGCATGCACATACACTGCACATGATAGGCAGCCACCAATAGCTGAGACAAATGCACACAAATACACACTGGTATAAAAATGTACAATCACTGGGACAGAAGTAGGCATGGATGGATAATCCACAAGCACACATAAGAGTAAGATGATTTGCAGATGGCCGTGTCACTCTGACCTGCTCGCACACAGTGATTTATCAATAGGCATCTAATGTCTCCAACTTCACCTCCTGAGCTTCAGAATAAGAATTACAGGACACATCGGAGGCTGATGGACAGAGAGGGCACGAAAAAGAGCAAGGCGCAAACTCATGAGTGGGGAGGGAGGTGGAGGGAGGAGTAATGGGGAAATAGGTAACGGCGAGGGAGGAGATTGTGGACAGACAAGCTGATTTATTAGACCCTCTAGTTAACTGAGCGCTCTGCACAGGCTGCATCCACACCTGCAACACCCAGCGAGAGTGATGAGTGGGGAGAGGCTGGTAACGCTGCTCAATGATGCACACGGTGTTTAGTTCAGTATGAGTGCACCCGTTCCTTCACCCATGGAGACTCCCGTCGTGCTGCGGCAGGTGGAAGAAATGGGAATGGTAAAGAGAGAGAGAGAGAGAGAGAGCCAATGCCACAAATTGGGTCAACATGCCTGTTCATGAACAGAGCAGAGCCCACAAAGCAGCCCCGCATGCTGCGAGGCAAAATTAGCACCCACAGTCCAAGCTGCTGGGGCTTCAGAGTGCACACAAACATGCACGCGTGCATATACAAACAGTCACGGGCTGTGCAATAACTCGATTTATTAGGTTATATACACTGGCGCATATAAATGCAGAAACACGTATAGCAATAGGAACAATAATAGTCCTGACGTGATAAAACACCATCAAGAAGGGGATATGAAATACGCTGCGCTCGCTGCAATAAGATTACCGGCTATCAGCCCTCAGTAGATTTGCCAGCGGGAGTCCCCAGTATAATAAAATCAGATTAAAGGACAATCATATTTATTTCTTGTATATACAATATATCAAGGTTGCTCAGTAGCTCTTATTGTGATAGGCTGCGAAAAGGCAAGCCTCTGTGTACTCTCCTTCTTCTAAGTTGACGTTAGACTGCGTTTAATGAGCTTCAGGTGTCAAGGAGTTGGGGATGTAACAGGATCGGCTGCTGAGGCCTATTGATTTATTGTTTTTCACACAAGTTTTTGTACTTTTGTTATTGCCTGGCTGTCAGTGGTAACGTCATTTCTGAATCATTTCAGTTGAATAAAAGTTGAGGGACAGTGTGTAAATGTGAGCAGGCCAGTTCTGCGGCTGGATAAAATATTAGAAAAAAAAGATGATTCGGAGAAGTTGATGTGACACATAAACCCATCTCCTAGAAAAAGGTATGGGAACTTTAGTGAATAATTGGTGTTACTTAGGAGGCAAAGGTGTGAAGTCTTAATGACTGAGTTTTACGTACGAAACTACCACCAATAAGAGTTTACTTCTAATGGTGCTAAGTCAGTATAGGCACCGCATAAAAGGTTTAGGGGATAAAAAAAAAAAATCAAACCACAAATCTACACATATGAGAAATAATAATATTCAGTCACACAGGAGCAGTAAGTGATGAACCCCGACTATATTACTATGTTATTTACATATACATATACATGGCATGTTCTCAGCTCCATTCAAAGGGCTGCTTCTTATGCTATGTTCAGTAATATTTATAGCTGTAACTGTACAGAGACCACAATGTCCTCCAGCATCTATGTCAGAATTGACTGCCTGGATTAATGGCCCCTGCTTGGATAATAGTGTGCTATCTTTGCAATCTTGTCAGCTGAAACCATGGCTTTTGTTTTATATATATAAATGGTGAGATTGAGATTGGTGGGATTGAATTTTGTTAGCGCAGGGTTGTTAACCTCAGCAACTCTTCAAAGAGAGACCTAGAACGGTACTCTGGAGCGTGCAGTGTGTGTCCCTCTGCCAAGGCCCAGCAGTCCCCTCTAATTCAATCAAGCCTCAACTCTCTAGAATGTCTAGATGATCAAAATGAGGCATATTTAGGGGGTTGGTATTGTTGATTATGAACTTTGGTGTGGATCTAAATAGAAATTCTGATCCAAAAAATATATCACAAATATAAAACTTGAATCCTGCGATTGGACCGAGTGACCGACGTTTGGATATTTAAAGACCTGGGGATGAGACTCATCAGTCTGTCTCCAGTGTCACTCACACCAACACTAAGGATGCTGCACCTGTAAATACAATGTGGATTTACACAATCATTAATTACACAGATTTGTCTCATTTACTTCTTTAACTAAAATATTTAAATTCCATTTAAAAACAAAAAATGTGGACACAGGCCATTGTCATATTAGCAAAAGTCCACCTTTTTAAGGTTGGAGAATTCTAGCCATATCATCCTCAAATAACAGCAGGAAGCAGAATCTCAGACGTCTCAGTGGTTCCCTCGCCCACACGACTACATGTCCCTCTCCTCTGCCTAAATGCCACGTAATTATGAGTGGCTCCAGGTTTGGCAGGCCAAGATAGTTGGGGGGGGTTGTTGAGACTGTGAGATTGCATGTGTGAGCGCATAAGTGTGTGTTTGTGCATGTGTACATTGTGTGAACAGAGAAGTCATCTTATTTACCCACCTTGGTGTAGGGGTGGCCATCGCCCGCCCGGCTAAATGCCATGCAAATGTTGCCGCCACCGTCAAGCTGCCAATCACGGCGCTGTTGGCATTCACGCATGCCGCTGGAGCATTTAGACCATCTGTGATCTTTACTAAATGAGAAATAACCCTAGCCTGTCCAAGCCGGCCGCGACGTTTAAACAACGCTATCCACAAATTCCCTATGAAGAATGCCGTGGAGTGAAGACATCGCATCGTGTCAGAGGAATGATAAAGAAAACAAAGAGGGTGGAAGGGAGTGGGCGATAAGGGCGATGTCTTACTCCCCTAGCACAGCCTCATTATGATGATGTGATTTGCCGGAATGGCAGCAGCAGCTTTCGTCACTAATACCAGCTCCCCAGAGGCACGAAACAGCGCTTTATTAAACTTTATGAAAGGCTTAGCTGTCCAATTTATGAGCCTGCCTGCTGAGGACATGAGCGTGCAGAGAGGGAGGAAACACTGCGGCATTACATCAGATGAGATTACACAGAACAAAAAGTTTTACCCTTGACAGCAATTCTCTCGTTTTGCTCAGAGACGCAAACACAAGACACAATATCAGACTGATCTTGCAAGAAAGTAAGGAACGGCAGCATTTCTGTAATAACATATTTGTGGAAACACCCAAAAGGCAACCTTTAATTAAATAATTTGAATATGCATTTATGGAACAGGAATGACAAAAGAATGGATAATTAGATTACAGTATTGGCAGATTGTTTTAACAGCATTGGTTGTTTCTAGTTCATGTTTTCATTTACATATATATATATATATTTATTTATTTAGAATACCATGAAAAATTAAATCAAATAAATATTAAAATACCCAGACATAGATATTTGATGTTCCACCACTATTTACAATTGGACCCAGATCCACACAATAATCTGGACATGATACCATAAATCATAGATCGGTAGAGATCTATGACTGTGTACACTAACAAGCCATTTCTTATTTCAGAGCCCCAAACACTTTTTTAGTATCTTGGGGCGTAACCATCAGCGCTTCCTAAGTTATCACTAACATGAATAAAGTTACTTTAATTCATCACATAGAGACATATATATATACATACTTATAAAATGTGAGCCGTCTACAATAAACAGCCAACTATATAAAGTAAAAACTCTCATCCCATCTCTACTTGTAAGGGATGGGATTAACCATTTTACCGTTGTGTTCCCTCTTCTTGTTTATTGTTTTTAACAATCATGTAACCGGATGACAGACAGAAACTTAATGTGTAAACACAATAAGAATATCTAACTTGGGAACATCTTGTACACAGATTTAGTTTTCCACACTTATCATTCACCCATCATCTTTTTTCTCTGACACATCTGGAAATACAAGATGGTGTAACACCAAATATTTGTTTGATGATCGAGAGATGAGATAGCTTACTGCATTGATGTGATATCTGCTCTCATAATGTGTACTGCGGCTGCCCAGATTACTCACGACTCTCCTGATTATACATAGACACATGCACACAGAGTTGCACACACCTTGCTCAATCCACTCATGCTGGAAAAAAGGCCTCATTAACTCCTGTGTCTTTGCTGACATACTGTTATCACATGCTGACAGACACACACAGATAAACACACTCATTAAATATTCACTAAAGTGTTTATTTTGGCAGCCGGGCAAACACACACACACACACACGTCAACGCATTTGCACAGATCCCTAGGCAACAATTAGTCCTGCCCCATAAGAGTTTCCTCTCTTATCTCACTTAGCTGCAGGTGAAAATTAAATTTGTCTTAATGCACCAAAACAGGTCTCCTATCATAATGTGAGTGTGTCAGGGTCAGACAGAGGAAGTAACAGGTACACTTAGCGACAGCAAGATTGTATTTATTCCCTGTTTTTGTTTTTAAAGGTATATGCTTAAAAGAAGGGAGCCACAACATTTTAATTAAATATCTGTCGTTTGTGTGCTTTAAAAAAGACTAAGGTAACAGAATGCAAGGGTCCTTTCAAGATGAAAACAATGTGCAATTTTCAGGGGGGAACAACATCCCAATAAAATCCTTACCAGCTGCTTCTGCTACTTACATGACAGTAGAGAAAAAGAAGCAAGACGTTATTTTAATTTGCCACAGTCTTATCAAAAGAATTCAAATCGGGCTGTTTTCAGTCGTGTCAGATGGGCATGAATTATACATTAAATCTAAGATCGTGGAAGCAAGTGTCTCAAATCTGAATTACAAACCTTGAATTTTGTTGTCCATATGCAAAAAAAAATCTGATTTATGGCACATTAAGCCAAAAAAGAAAAGAATGAAAGAACTTAGTCATGTTAGCCTGGTAATGTATTTTTGGTGACTCAGCAAAATCCTTAAAAAAATAAAAAGAAGTGATTCGATGCTGTGATTTTACCCCGTTCATGTTTTTTGCACACCTTGAAACAGACGTTGAATGAATGATTATCAATGGTGGCAAATGACAACATAACCCTCAAATCAATGACACTTTGCTGCTAATGAATAACACGGCTAATTGCGGAACGGCTTGTTGCTCTTTGGTTGAGATTAATACTCCGACAATTGAAGTGCTCTAATTATCCCCGGTGTGTCTGTGCCTGAGCGCCGTCGCCACGACTTCACTCGAGATGCCTGCCGAATGAGACGAGCTAATTAAGAGTGATTTCTCCACTCCCCGCTCATTAATAACACAACGGCAATTAAGAGAAGCTACACGGCGCATTTCTGTGCTAACAGGATTAGCCTCGCAAAGAAATGAGTTCAGGAGAACAGAGAGCGAGTAAAAGGAAAGGTTAAAATGGAAAAGACAGAATGAGATATCAGCAGGCGTTGGAAGGAGAAAGAAAGTGAGAGGGACTGAAAGGAAATGAAAGGAGGAAAGAATAGGAAAGACAAAAGAGGGGGGGGGGGGGGTGGAATAGGCCAGAGAGGAAGGTGCAAATAAGAAAAGATAATAAGAGAGAGGAGAATGGTGTTCGTCTGGTATAAACCAAACCGACAGAGAGCTGAGAGTGTACAGAGGACGTTTGGTTTGCAACGAGAAGACTGATAACAAAGGAGGTCACAACGCAGGCCTCTGTGTGTGGCAGCGGGTAAAGAGGGCAGGTGCAGCTCTGACGGCTGAACGTCTCCCCTTCAGTGAGTCGCGTGGCTGTTTGCTATAAAACATCAGATCAGCAGGCTTCAAAGGTTTCCCTCATTACTAAATGAAGGAGCTAAAGTGGGTGATTTGGGGACGGTAAGAACTGTCGTTGCAACATTTGGTCTGACTTCTGACTGCGTTCATTTGAGAAAAGCGCGCACACACACACACACACACACACACACACACACACGACAGTGTTGCTGCCTTGTATGACTGTTTTACAAATTGCGTGCTGTCCCTCCGTCCACTGCTGGCTCAGACAGAACAACAATGAGCCCTCGTTTTGTATTTGTACTCATTAAGCAGAAGAGTAAGGCACAATAGAGTCGCAACGCTCCCACCTTGCTTTGGGCTACTGCACGTAAACATCAACAGGGAACTACCTTACCTTGTTGTGTTGATTCTTCTTGTTGGTTGTGTTTATAAAAAAAAAAAGAAAGACGTTTTCCCCCGATGGGTTTTACAGGAGTTCCTCTCGACTTACATTTCCTGCTTGAAACGACTGTTTGAAGGTGAAGCTGCCTTAATAGGGTTTTTTTTTATTATTAAAATTAAATAATATTAGCAGATGTAATGCAAAATTAGAAAATTCATTGGAGATTCTGAAGAATCTCTCCTCTCAATTCTACATATTCATATCTGAAATACCTTGTGTTTCACGTCAAGACAAACATGTCCTGTTATTGCCCTCCCGTGGCTCCTGTCCCTTTGATAGGCCACACCTGCTCCCAATTACCCAGCTGCCCCTGGCCTTGCTGTTAAACAACTTGTGTGCACTGTGCACGGTTCCTCTGACGGGCGATTTGGTTCGTGCGTGCGTGTTCGTCACTCCCCAGCGGTTTTCTTAACGCGATGGCTTTGAGCTTCGTCTTTCTGTTTTCTCCGACTCCCTTCCGAGCTTTGTCTGTGTCAAACTGACTTCTTTTACATGGCCACCATGTTTACCTTGAAGCTTTGCCTTTTTTTGTGTGTCTCTGATCTTCCCAGGGGTAACACTGTATTGATTTATCGGTGTCGTCTTCAGCGGCCAAAGGCATCTTCAGCTTTCTATCTCTGATGAACCCACCGTATCGGCTCGGCACTCCATTGACGATAGTTCAGAGATCCACATGGCGTTATTTCAAAAATAAAGCTGGGTCCATGCATTTTGCTAATTAATTAAACATGTACTTAATTAAACATTTCGCAAAAGGAGCAGCTACTTCTTCAACAGCAGGGCAACGCGTTTCTTTGTGACAGGGCAGTTAAAGTGCAGCAGACGCTCTGTGAGGTAAACTAAGCATTACCGAGAAAAAAGAGAAGAGCCGAGTTGAAGGAAAAAGTGTTCGTTTGAGCAGATTGTATGTACATTATCTATAGAAGACAGATTGTGAAGCAATGTCTGTCTGAAATAGACTGTATAAGGATGTCAGTCATGCTGCAAGCATGGAGCTCTTGACAAGAGACTCAATCAGCAGCACTAAAGCCTGCCTCTGCCGCTGCCGCCCTTCTTTTGCCACCACTAATCTCCACCGTAGGATGTACAGGAGCCATTTGATATTGTCTTCCCCGGTGTTTTTCATTATCGCCGTCTTACTGCTGCCTGCCGGTGGCATTACCACAACATTAGTGGGCTTGACAGAATGAGAATCACTACACAATCCTGTCACAACCTCCCATCTCTGCTGCAACCCTACTTCCATTTCAAAGCCCCTCTGTCTCCTCTTGCCTTTTTTTTTTTTTGCTTCGAGGTGGCTCTGCAGCAGGGTAATGGACAATATTTTTGGGGAAATTGCTGGGGGGTTTAGGCAGTTTGTTGGACTTCAACAGCATTCGAGCAGAAAGTAGAGTGTAAAGAACTTTTTATTGAACACCTGATTGAGGCACAGGAGTAAAAGCTCCATTAGCAAGATGCTAGAAATTGCTCTCTATTTTCTTACATTCCCCCCTGCTGGTTGTTGAAGATAGCTCAATATGACTGTCTAAAGTAAACCTATTCTTGCACTTATCTGTTCCCAAACATGAGTCTTAATTTCTTTACTGCCATAAATTCACAGCCAGGTTTGTTTAACACAGTCATGCAATTGCAAACATGCAGAAATTGTTGACAGGCGTATTCCAATTAATGCTTGACTGCAATCAGTTATTTTTGCCTCCAGTGACTGTTGCAAACCACAATAGCATTTTTTTTTTAAGGACTGTAGAATTTTTGCAGCTTCATCATCGCCTCTTCTAATGAGCAATCTGAAATCGGTGCTTGTCAAAGGGAATGGAGTATTTCTTCCCATCCCTCCTTGGATTTGCTGCATCTGATTTATTCCACTTTGCTCCCACTGGGGTGTGCATGAAATGTCGATTCCTGGTTCGGCTAGGTCTTTTAGCTTGCTGGTTCTATTTGGATGTCTATCAGATTCTCTCTTGAGCATGTGGATCTAGGGATGCTCATTTTGCAAAACATTAATATTCCTGTCTGAATAACAGTTAATTTTCAATTTTGCACCTTCATCAGATCAAATCACATTTTGTCAGGCACATTGCAAAACGTGTCTGTATTTAAACATTTCTACACAAGCTACGATGACGAATGTTGTTCCCATTATTTCTGTTAGACATGGTGTTTAATTGTGTTATATTTTATCCAAAAGCATGCGATATCTAAATTAATTCTCATTTACTCCCTCCTTGCACGGCTGCAGTTTTAATCTCAATGTTTGAATATGTAAAGTTTTTCTCGGCCAAACGCAACTAAACAAATTAATATAGGGTCGCTATTTTTGTAAATGGTAGTAATATTTCTTCTTTTTTCAGTCAGTATCTTAACTGAAAAAGGAATATAGCCATTATAGAAATCCTCTGTCTATGTTCTGAAACATGGCAAGGACCTCAAATGTATACTCACGCATATATGGAAATAATAGCAGGTGGTCAAGTGTGGGTTAATTGCTAAATACACTAAAATGTATGAGATGCGTGAATGTTCCTGCGGATGACGGGAACATGCAGGTTTTCAAGGACACTAAGTGACTATGAACTAAGACAGGCTGTTAAGGCGCGAGCCGCAAATGTACATTTAAAGAAAGTGATGAGGCTTGCTCTGACATAAAACTCACGTGGCTCAAAGCAATACCTCATCCAAGCAGAAGAATTCCACCTTTCAGCACACAAACCTTCGCAGCAGGTACATTTCCCGCCCCGGGGATCGACAGTCAACACCGGCATTCAGACTTCCTCCCTTGCCCTCGGTATTGATATTTGCTAACAGCCAAAATTACTTTTTGGAAAGAATCATCTGGGATGTTATATAAAATAATGACTCCTGGATCAACTTTGCCTTGTGTTTCATTATGTTTCGAAATGAAAGTAAGAAAAATAGCTTTTTGCCTGACTCGGGGAAAAAAAAGAGTCAGTTTCAAAGGTTATACTTCAGGATCGACTCCGGGCAGCATCTAGATGTTTACTTTTTAAGAAGTACATTGCATCAATAAGTGAAAAATAATTTCTGCCAACTTCTGAAAAAGAAATTGTGCATCTAAATTGTGAATTGATGTTTCTAGGTCAGATAAGACATGTATGTAATCACTGGTGAGTTCAGGGTCTCCTCACATCAACATTTGGTCTGAGATATTGTGGTACCATGCACACTTATTATCCACCTAATGCTCTACAAGATGTTTGTGATCTATCCAATCCATGAAGTTCAGCAACATAGAAGCTAGTTCAATTCAGGCAGAACGAGTCTCCATATCGTCATCCTCCAGGTTGCTCCTCAGACGGGCACGGATATCTCTCAGGAGAACTCTGGAGTCCCAGGATGGAACCCTCCCCCCCAGTCCGTCCAGTGATTTGTAGTAGTAGATCCTCTCTAGGAGTTTGGTTCCAGGACCAGGATTATACAGGAAGATACGCCCAAGTTCGTACAACACCCATGCAGTCTACGACCACAGAGGTCAGAATGCTCGTGTCCCTTCCCTCACCTGCCATCCAGTCCACAAAGCACCTGACCCCTGCAGGTCATGGTCCCATAGTTCAAGGACCAGCAACCAGACACCCACACGCAGGCTCGAATTTCAGGTCTAACTCCATAGGGGGGGTATTGCCCCCCCTTATTACAAGGACACACAGGCCCCACTAAAACACTGCAAAGGTCATTTTTTGGGGTAGAATTTGTGAATCAGAAATATGTATTTTGGAGAGGCTACTGATTTTAATTGGTTAAAGACTTTGCTTGTCAAGTCGGCAAAATGTGTGTATTTGTGTTTGCGTGATTAAACAAAGAACTTATTTTCCTTCATTCTCTCGTTACCTTTTGTTTCAGATCTGTGCTTCATTTGTTTTCTGGGAACTGCATTTCCCCCCCTACGATTGGATATTATGTATATTTACTACGGTACATGTTCTTACTTATACTTGTATACAGACATACATTATAATTAAGTGAAACCATCACGCCATCAAAGCCTCATTAAACTGGGCGACCAGCGCATGTGACTGGGAAAGCATCCCAATCACTACATTTAATGAGCGTACTGTAAGTTTCTTGACGAACACTTCCCCCTAGTGGCCAATTGCAGCAAAACCAGATGCATTTTCAGGCTTGACAGCAGCAGTGACTAAATATTCGAGGCTCTTCTTGGTTAAGAGTCAATGCCATATTTAATTTGACAACTTAAGTTTAATTTGACTATTCTTGTTTATTACAACATGATTTAATCCAAGTAGTCTATTACTTTTATCTGTGGAATTTGTTTTACAAATTTCATTTCCTACCACGACTGGAAAACCGGTCTTTAATGCAACGCTGCAGACAAACCATCCCACAAATAGTGTAAAAACACAACCTCCTGGGTCAAGCAATGATCAAATATTTTTTTCTTTAATGTGGCTTATTTATAGTAAAGGAGAAACCGATCCTGAATTTAGTGTTAGTATGTCAATTCACGGATTTGTGAACTAGTAATTACCCAATAACTGATTTACGCAACATCTCCCAGTCTTATCTCTGCCTTATTTCGTAGTTCCTGAGTCATTCATCACTTGATCTACAGCAGCTACTCAGTCTTGTAACGTTGAGTCTGTTAAAAGTAGTGATGCCATGTAATGTAAGAGAGTAAAGATTTATTGGAATGTGATTCGTTTTTATTTGGGGGGGGGGGGGGGGTACCACTCACAGCGACACAATGAAGGGAACAGCCTGAGAGAGATCAAGTACATGTAAAGCATCACCAATATCGGGCGCATCAAAGCAATGTCAATCACAAATTAATTAAACCAGAAAAATAATGAGACCCATGTGTGAGTGAAACATTAAACAGTAATAGTAGTTAAAGAATATCAGAGATGATTAGCGGGTGTCAGAACCACGCGTCTTAAGGTGCGCCTCCCAGATCCAACATGGATCTTCGCTAGAGGAAAGAATATCTATAAAGCCGCTGCAGGACATCAGCTGACTTTCAGAATGGCCTTTTGTTTTACTGCTGCCCTTTCTGAAATTCTTTCATGTAGCTGGCCAGAGCTTCAGCCTCCTCCAGCGTAACAGCGTTGTACAGCGACGCACGCATTCCTCCAACGGACCTGCAAGGAGAGGACGGGCGTCACGTTTCACTCCTACAAAGAAACGACATCCCGCACGGCTGGCGTTTTGATTTTACTGCATTATGTCCGTGTTGCTATACGGATTTTAAAGCGCATCTATAAAGAGTAGTAATAAAGCAGGTATTACTGCATGATAAACTAACCTGTGTCCTTTCAATGACATCATTCCACGTTGGGTCGCGCCATCCAGAAACTTCTTCTCCAAGGTTTTATCTCCCTCTTTGTTCCCAATGTGAAAGGTCACATTCATGCGACTTCGACAAGCCTCTTCTACAGGACACCTGCGCAGGTGGACATAACAGCACGTCATTATCATGTGCTTCTTTAGTCATACGGTTCTTCGCTGTCTTTATAAGGAATCAAATGAATATTTAAGGGAGGAAGAAGAGCGTAATAGTGGGCATCAGTCTAAATAAGCTTCCGTTTGGTCTGGAAGCCTTTTCTGAATTCTCCTGAGGCCGTTTGATTTTCCTGATTAGTCATACTATGAAGTAGATATATCTTGTTCTGACGGCGAACTACTCGAGGTGCAGTGAAAACATGGATCATTTGAGCATGATTACGTTTGTTTTCCAAGTAAATTAAAATAAATATTTTAACACGAAGAAAAGGAGCACGGAGCGTATGTCTTTATTTTAATTATACTGTGTTTGTTTTGAGCAATGTTATGTAATGTTTCATTAAAAATGTGTTTAAGCTGCCAACAGCTCAGGAAGTCAGTGCATCAAAATATCTTCTTCTGGTTTGTCCCGTGAGGGGGTCGCCACAGCAAATCAACCTTCTCCACTTCACCCTGTCCTTTGCATCGTCCTCCCCAACACCAGCCACTCTCATGTCCTCCCTCACTCCCTCACTACGTCCATGTATCTTCTCCTGGGTCGTCCTCTAGCCCTGTTCCCTGGCAGTCCCATCCTCAGAATCCTTCTACCGATATAGTCCCCGTCTCTCCTCTGGACATGTCCAAACCATCGAAGTCTGTCCTCTCTGACCTTGTCTCCAAAACGTCCACCATTCGTTGTCCCTCTTATTGTCTCATTTCTAATCCAACCCGGTCACTCCCAAGGAGAACCTCAGCATCTTCATCTCCTCCACTTCTAGCTCCGCCTCCTGTCTCTTCCTCAGAGCCAGTCTCTAAGCCGTACATAAGCGCATTAATATATATCGATACACATATAAAATATGAAGCTACAGCAGGTTTGGTGATACTTACACATAGAAACCATTAGAGGCGCTGATGACGTCATAAATCCTGGTGGACTTCTGCTTGTTGAGCAGCTCCATGGCAACGCTGCCGCCGTTGTTCTTAATCCACTCCAGAACCAGGCCCATGATGTAGATACTGAACAGATGAAAGACACAACGTGGTAACTAGCAGGACATTCTAAGACAACAACTGTCCGCCTGAGCTAAACCAAACCCTTACTGTTCCAGACCCCCCCCCAATCAAGCTCCATCCAGCGTCCATAATCCTGCTAACAGACGGCATCAAAATTATAACCTCCTTGCTGGCGGTAATCAACTTCTTTTTTTTTTTTAAATGCAGTTTTTAAGTTGAAACCATTTAGAGAAATGTTTTGTCTCACCGGTTACAGAAAACAGAAGAAAGAGTGACTCTGTACCTGAAACAAGGCGGTGTATTGTAGAGCGAGTTCATGTCAGCCTGCGTCTTGTAGTCCAGGATAACGGGACACTCCTTCATCGAGTGACCCAACAAATCCTCTCGCACGATGACCACGGTGACTCCGGCACAACCCACGTTCTTCTGAGCCCCGGCAAAAATCAGCCCGAACTACAAAATACAAGAGGAGTCATGAAAGCGCGACCGTTTATGTTTGGTATAATTGACTCGCAGGGTTTAAACTATTGCAATGGCTCAAGAGGAAAGGCCTCAATGTTTCTTACTCTGCGTGGGACAATGTCTGACTCGCCTCTGCTGCTTTGTCAGGCTCAGGCATATAGATATAATCAGCATAATCAGATCATTATTTTTGTACACACACCTGTAGCAGGCAAGTAATAGAGAGACAGCGGACAGATGGGCAGGAACGTAGCCAAGGAGCAGCATGTTCGGTGCCTCGCTCGAGGGCACATTGGCAGCGCCCAGGAGGTGATCTGACACCTCTCCTGCTACTTTTGGACCACTCTGGACTTGAACCAGCCACCCTCCGGTCCCCAAGCCGAGTCCTTGTGTACATCTTAAGCTACCGCTACTAACTTATGGCAATGATTTATGATGAGTTAAACTATTTGCAGTGTATTTGTACAATTCATTTCATTCTTGATGATACTATGAAGTATAAATGCCAGCATGAACACATGAACGTATGTGGATTAAACGGATTCGCCCTTTGAGTGGATTTATTTTGGTACCTATGGGTGTAAATCCTATTTGAACCGATCTTGTTTTCTATTACACATTTTAAAATGTCAGCATTTGCCGCCTCCTTTTTAAACAGGCTGCTGTTTTCCCAGACTGTTGAGTCAGTCAGTGTGGAATATCAGTTCTCGTCCTCACCTTCGACACATCCACAGGCCGGGACAGGAAATTGGAGGACATGTCACAGACCAGGACTGGCCCATTTGTTTCAGGTATGAAGTTGTATTCCACGCCGTGGACGGTTTCATTGCTGCAGTAGTACAGGTAGGAGGCGGAGGGGTTCAGCGTCCAGCAGCCGGAATCCGGGATTTCTGCAGGGAGTAAAACCAGAGTTCAACCAGGCAGAAGAATCTCCAGCCCTGCAGACGCCACCTACGGTTCAGCAAAGCGACTAACGGCTGAAACATGCCCATGTTCAACCAGCTGCAGCGGCTTAGTCGCCATCTGAAAGTATGCAATCATTTATCTATTTACTAATAACAAAAATATCACCCGAGACCCGGTTCATCCTCCGTACCAAATAATCCAGAGAAAGATGAATTTTGCATTAGTTTTATTTTAATCCATGTCTTTGAGGAAATAAAGTTCAAATTAAATGCACATTTAAAACGGAAGCAGTGCATTAGGGTCAACTTACTGCACTGAAAACCACAATCAGACACGAGCAAGTGTAAGAGGCTGCGTGCCAGAGTATTTGCTGAGTCATCAGCTTTGTCGTTTGTTACGCAACAGCCTGGACGCGCTGGAAAAGGAACGGCCTGAAACTAACTGAGGTGACTGCAATAAATCCCCATTATCCAAAACAATGATTTGAGCAACCAAATCCCAATTCTGAGAGAAAAAGTCATCAAGAATTCACGTTTATTGTTGCTTTCCTTCATTTGTGAGAGTCATTGAAGACCAGCAGTCTTCTGCCGCTACATGCACAAGACATCTCTGCGCACGCAGACTCACTCGTGTAAGAATCCAGCTTTGGGTGAACAATGTTGATTTTGCCATATTTCTCTGCTTCTTTTGCTGCCGCCGCGGACCAGTTACCGGTCACCAGGTAATCGGCACGCCTGTCCTCCTTCAGGCCAATGAGGTTGAGAGGAACCGCGCTGAACTGTCCACACCCACCGCCCTGCAGGAGCAACACTTTGTAGTTGTCTGGGATATCCCTGCAGAGAGAGGCGTCACCGTTCAGTTCGTACAGTAGGCGAGGATGGTGAACGGCATTACATTTTTACCTGAGACTGAGACATCATATGGTGCATCTACACTAGTAACCCTATATTGTCCAGATCAATACGCTGCTGTTAGACGACTGCTGGAATGTTCACATGTTAAATAAAACTGATAGATGTACAAGGAAGAAACTAGAAGGCACTCTGAGAGCGCAATCCTCCACCAAGGCACAATAAATAAAATAGCCCGGTCATGTATTTAAAACATCCTGGATCCACATGGTGATCCTGATCATCACCAAAAGGTTCTAAATGGTTCTTGGTATCTTTCATACACCAACCATGAAAAGTAAAAGGAAATCGGAGTTTATTTTTAACTGATTTTTGAATCCATAAATGAGGTTTTCAATGTTAAAATGTAATATTTTTCCATGACCTCATTCTGGATCAGATCCAGATCACAGGCAACGCTCGAGCAGATTCCTCAGTTTCACGACAGCAAAAAAAATCCCAAACTTCCTGCGGCCCCCTCTTCTTTACAGTTTTCTGCTGCAAATGACCTGCATCGTCTGCAGAAGGACTCGAAGTTCATTCATTCATTCCTTCATCTCATCCCAAAGAGCTGTCCAAGAACACTTGCTTTTAGCCATTTGCTTTTAACACGAGTCACTGTGCGTGTGTGTGCATGTGTGTGTGTGATGCAGTCCTACGGTTTGCGTGCGTAATGTTGGATTGTTCTTTAACTGCCTATTTGCCAGGTCATCATTGAGAACCAGTCATCAACTTGACAATAGCGTCACACATCACAAAAGCGGTTTGGCCTTCAGCCATCGGGGGCCGAGATAGCGTGAGCGCAAGATGTCTAATTATGCGCAAACGATGAAGGGAAAAACAGCAACGTCACACATAAAACGATTAATACATATAAAATGACTTGGTCTAGAACAGCCGAGAACGATGATGCTCCGTCTCCACAAAGTTTAATGCATGCTTTACAAAGTCTGTTAGTTAAAAGCACAAGTTAATATGAATCAGCAGCATCACGTGCCTCCCCTTTAGAGGAGCCACGAAGGAGGAGGAGGAGGAGGAGGAGGAGACAGCACTTACAGCAGCTCCTTCAGGAGGTCCGTAGTCGTGTTCAGGATTCTGGCGAAATCCGACGACCGATGGCTCATCTCTGGTTTGAACAAACAATTGAACAACAATTTAAATTTGATTTCTTTTAGCCTTTAACAAAAAAGTTATATTCAGAGTCCAGTGGGTGAGGAAGCTGGGATCGGCTGTGGAGGTAGATAAAGGATACATGACCGACTTACCATTTAGTTTAATTCTGGTTTAAAGAAAGAGAACACAACTTTTTAAACATGTCGAGCCCATTCGGACACAACAGCAGCTGTTTGCTGGTAGAATTCACGACTTCGGTCATTCCGTAATCTTGATGATCACGAGATCCTTCCAAGCAATCAATGAGGAACGAACTAAAGTGCAGAGAACTGTTCTACTCACCCAGAACACTGATGCCGGTATCACGGTAGTGGAGGAGTTCCTTCTGTGCTTGACGCAGAACCTAAAACATTTCATATATTTTTTTACATGGTTTTATGATGATGCTAACAGAGCCAAGCAAATCAAGACGTCATTCGTATGAACTAAAACACAATCAATCTAAAAACAGTCCTGGAGACTCTTCGGATAAATTGTTAATCTGATATATCCCCCCCTATTCTGCGTAGATTAAAACGAACCAACACAAGTACAACACTCAGCAGGACAAATTCAACTATTTATCGCCGAATAAAAATCCAGTGCGCAAATGTCCCACCCGGCTGCAAACACCTGAACGCGTCTGCGGTCAGACCTCCTCTCTACAGATGAAACGCAGGAAAACGACATAATCTGGGTGTTTAAAGCACAACATGCACATTGATCTTGCGTCTTTAGATTATTGGGCCAGGTAGAGGCTGCACGGGTCGATACCGAATCTCAAAGTAGGTCTGCACGAATGGATCAGGGCTGATGCAACGCTGCACGGACATTAAACATTATCCAACACATCTCTATGCTGAGCGCTGTCGTCACAAGAAGCCGAATGACAGGGCGAGTGTGCAAAATGCCGAATAAATGATAACCCGGGTTAAAAATTGCACTCCAAATGCGGAAAAAAACACGCTAAGTAAGAATGTAAACTCACGGGCTGGGGGAGCTTCGCCGGTCCGGCGCCGAAGTTAATGGTTTGTTTGTGCTCCATGGCATTAAAGGAGTTTCTTTGTTCAGATCAAGGATGTTTCCTCAGCAAAATGGAAGACTTTCGTCGCGAAGTTCAGTTTTATCCTCCGCTCTCCTCCTGCGCCCGTGGCCTAAACGCAGGGACGGTGCGTTCAAGTGCTGCTCGTAACGTCGCGAAGTTCAGTTTTATCCTCCGCTCTCCTCCTGCGCCCGTGGCCTGAACGCAGGGACGTTGCGTTCAAGTGCTGCTCGTAACGTCGTGAAGTCCAGTTTTATCCTCCGCTCTCCTCCTGCGCCCGTGGCCTAAACGCAGGGACGTTGCGTTCAAGTGCTGCTCGTAACGTCGTGAAGTTCAGTTTTATCCTCAGCTCTCCTCCTAAATCAGTATACGGTAATAGAGCGGGGACAAACTAATGCAAAAAGTAGGCGTCAGGAACTCAATTTATCAATTTTGTCCGTCATCTGGGCTGATAATGCAAGCAAAGTCTTCAGTAAAACACGACTTTGAGTCTATTTACATCATGTAGAACTTATCACCAACTTTAGACTGTGAGAAATTATTATTATTTTTTAAATAAAATAAAAACCTGTTAGGCTTTCTTTGGAAGCGGTGGGATATTTTGGGACCCAAAGAGAGGCCCCAAAAACAGTTGTTCTCCTGTCTCAAAATATATTTCCAGTCGCAGAGTTACACATCTGTCCATTTCGCCAAAATGCACGAGAATTTGATTAGTTTATCGAACTTGCAAGACCAATTCTTGAACACTGTCTCGGTCTTGAGTTTTTTTTTTACCTCCGCCAAGGAGTTCATGCTTTTTTCTATCCGTCTGTTAGCAACATAACTCAAAAGATGAGAGAGATCTTGATGATTTTTTTTTAGGAAATGTTGGGAATGTTATGATGTAATGAGATAGAAGTAGCATTAGTTTAAACGAATGTTGTCTTTCGGGGCCATAAGTTAAACACTGAAGCATCTTTCCTTTTGCACGGTCAGCTGTGAAGCAAACTGTCCAAGTCCTGGAGGTCGACTCCAACTGTCATTTCATTTTAATCACGTGTCGAAACCTCATTTCTTACTGCATTTCATTTGCACCTTCAAAATTCTGCTTTACGCATCTCTCCTAGTCTAATCTGTTTTCTTGTCCTTGCATGTTGGTTTTACCATACAGTATTTAATTGCAGATCTACTCGTCATCTTTTTTTTTTCCATGCATCATGAATGCAAACAAATATTGATGTTTAAGGAGTCTGCGACAGAAACACAAATCTCTGATGAAACAATCATTTTGCTACAACTCCTAGACTCAAGCGACTGTAAAGAAAACACACTGCTCCCATAATTCCATTTTACTGGGTTTATTACTTCATATGTACACAGATGTATTGCACAGGTAGAAAACAGCACACGACTGTACATAAAATCCTGGCATTGATTAGGCAAAACTAATCAAAAATAATAATTCATATGTACTGTCGTGAAGGATGTTTGGGGTTTTTTTTTTGTGCGCTTGAGTTTCAAGTGAGAATTACATTCCTTATATTTACATGCAGAGATAAATACATATACTTATGAACTAATGAAGCAGTTTCAAGACACTCCAAGGCTTCCACATTTGTATAGCACTGGTACGAGACACTGGATGATGGTACGCGCTCTCTGTTTATCTGACTTCAACCATGATGAACATGGGTTTGCCGGACAGATTCAAATTCAAACACAAAATACATACTGTACCATGCTTGAAGCCATTAGCCTCATAAACTCGTAGCTTCAGTGTGCATGTTGTTGGTTCTGTTGCACCATTTTATGCTGCATACATGTACTAGAAGTCAAGGAAATATTGTGCGCATGTGTGAGATGGTTCTAAATGGTTCTTGGTATCTTTCATACACCAACCATGAAAAGTAAAAGGAAATCTGAGTTTATTTTTAACTGATTTTTGAATCCATAAATGAGGTTTTCAATGTTAAAATGTAATATTTTTCCATGACCTCATTCTGGATCAGATCCAGATCACAGGCAACGCTCGAGCAGATTCCTCAGTTTCACGACAGCAAAAGAAATCCCAAACTTCCTGCGGCCCCTCTTCTTTACAGTTTTCTGCTGCAAATGACCTGCATCGTCTGCAGAAGGACTCGAAGTTCATTCATTCATTCCTTCATCTCATCCCACAGAACTGTCCAAGAACACTTGCTTTTAGCCATTTGCTTTTAACACGAGTCACTGTGCGTGTGTGTGCATGTGTGTGTGTGATGCAGTCCTACGGTTTGCGTGCGTAATGTTGGATTGTTCTTTTAACTGCCTATTTGCCAGGCCATCATTGAGAACCAGTCATCAACTTGACAATAGCGTCACACATCACAAAAGCGGTTTGGCCTTCAGCCATCGGGGGCCGAGATAGCGTGAGCGCAAGACGTCTAATTATGCGCAAACGATGAAGGGAAAAACAGCAACGTCACACATAAAACGATTAATACATATAAAATGACTTGGTCTAGAACAGCCGAGAACGATGACGCTCCGTCTCCACAAAGTTTAATGCATGCTTTACAAAGTCTGTTAGTTAAAAGCACAAGTTAATATGAATCAGCAGCATCACGTGCCTCCCCTTTAGAGGAGCCACGAAGGAGGAGGAGGAGGAGGAGACAGTAGAGACAGCACTTACAGCAGCTCCTTCAGGAGGTCCGTAGTCGTGTTCAGGATTCTGGCGAAATCCGACGACCGATGGCTCATCTCTGGTTTGAACAAACAATTGAACAACAATTTAAATTTGATTTCTTTTAGCCTTTAACAAAAAAGTTATATTCAGAGTCCAGTGGGTGAGGAAGCTGGGATCGGCTGTGGAGGTAGATAAAGGATACATGACCGACTTACTTAGTTTAATTCTGGTTTAAAGAAAGAGAACACAACTTTTTAAACATGTCGAGCCCATTCGGACACAACAGCAGCTGTTTGCCGGTAGAATTCACGACTTCGGTCATTCCGTAATCTTGATGATCACGAGATCCTTCCAAGAAATCAATGAGGAACGAACTAAAGTGCAGAGAACTGTTCTACTCACCCAGAACACTGATGCCGGTATCACGGTAGTGGAGGAGTTCCTTCTGTGCTTGACGCAGAACCTAAAACATTTCATATATTTTTTTACATGGTTTTATGATGATGCTAACAGAGCCAAGCAAATCAAGACGTCATTCGTATGAACTAAAACACAATCAATCTAAAAACAGTCCTGGAGACTCTTCGGATAAATTGTTAATCTGATATATCCCCCCCTATTCTGCGTAGATTAAAACGAACCAACACAAGTACAACACTCAGCAGGACAAATTCAACTATTTATCGCCGAATAAAAATCCAGTGCGCAAATGTCCCACCCGGCTGCAAACACCTGAACGCGTCTGCGGTCAGACCTCCTCTCTACAGATGAAACGCAGGAAAACGACATAATCTGGGTGTTTAAAGCACAACATGCACATTGATCTTGCGTCTTTAGATTATTGGGCCAGGTAGAGGCTGCACGGGTCGATACCGAATCTCAAAGTAGGTCTGCACGAATGGATCAGGGCTGATGCAACGCTGCACGGACATTAAACAGTATCCAACACATCTCTATGCTGAGCGCTGTCGCCACAAGAAGCCGAATGACAGGGCGAGTGTGCAAAATGCCGAATAAATGATAACCCGGGTTAAAAATTGCACTCCAAATGCGGAAAAAAACACGCTAAGTAAGAATGTAAACTCACGGGCTGGGGGAGCTTCGCCGGTCCGGCGCCGAAGTTAATGGTTTGTTTGTGCTCCATGGCATTAAAGGAGTTTCTTTGTTCAGATCAAGGATGTTTCCTCAGCAAAATGGAAGACTTTCGTCGTGAAGTTCAGTTTTATCCTCCGCTCTCCTCCTGCGCCCGTGGCCTAAACGCAGGGACGTTGCGTTCAAGTGCTGCTCGTAACGTCGTGAAGTTCAGTTTTATCCTCCGCTCTCCTCCTGCGCCCGTGGCCTGAACGCAGGGACGGTGCGTTCAAGTGCTGCTCGTAACGTCGTGAAGTTCAGTTTTATCCTCAGCTCTCCTCCTAAATCAGTATACGGTAATAGAGCGAGGACAGACTAATGCAAAAAGTAGGCGTCAGGAACTCAATTTATCAATTTTGTCCGTCATCTGGGCTGATAATGCAAGCAAAGTCTTCAGTAAAACACGACTTTGAGTCTATTTACATTATGTAGAACTTACCACCAACTGTGAGAAATTATTATTTTTTAAATAAAATAAAAACCTGTTAGGCTTTCTTTGGAAGCGGTGGCATATTTTGGGACACAAGGAGAGGCCCCAAAAACAGTTGTTCTCCTGTCTCAAAATATATTTCCAGTCGCAGAGTTACACATCTGTCCATTTCGCCAAAATGCACAAGAATTTGATTAGTTTATCTAACTTGCAAGACCAATTCTTGAACACTGTCTCGGTCTTGAGTTTTTTTTTACCTCCGCCAAGGAGTTCATGTTTTTGTCTGTCCGTCTGTTAGCAACATAACTCAAAAGATTAGAGAGATCTTGATGATTTTTTTTAGGAAATATTGGGAATGTTATGATGTAATGAGATAGAAGTAGCATTAGTTTAAACTAATGTTGTCTTTCGGGGCCATAAGTTAAACACTGAAGCATCTTTCCTTTTGCACGGTCAGCTGTGAAGCAAACTGTCCAAGTCCTGGAGGTCGACTCCAACTGTCATTTCATTTTAATCACGTGTCGAAACCTCATTTCTTACTGCATTTCATTTGCACCTTCAAAATTCTGCTTTACGCATCTCTCCTAGTCTAATCTGTTTTCTTGTCTTTGCATGTTGGTTTTACCATACAGTATTTAATTGCAGATCTACTCGTCATCTTTTTTTTTTCCATGCATCATGAATGCAAACAAATATTGATGTTTAAGGAGTCTGCGACAGAAACACAAATCTCTGATGAAACAATCATTTTGCAACAACTCCTAGACTCAAGCGACTGTAAAGAAAACACACTGCTCCCATAATTCCATTTTACTGGGTTTATTACTTCATATGTACACAGATGTATTGCACAGGTAGAAAACAGCACACGACTGTACATAAAATCCTGGCATTGATTAGGCAAAACTAATCAAAACTAATAATTCATATGTACTGTCGTGAAGGATGTTTGGGGGTTTTTTTTTGTGCGCTTGAGTTTCAAGTGAGAATTACATTCCTTATATTTACATGCAGAGATAAATACATATACTTATGAACTAATGAAGCAGTTTCAAGACACTCCAAGGCTTCCACATTTGTATAGCACTGGTACGAGACACTGGATGATGGTACGCGCTCTCTGTTTATCTGACTTCAACCATGATGAACATGGGTTTGCCAGACAGATTCAAATTCAAACACAAAATACATACTGTACCATGCTTGAAGCCATTAGCCTCATAAACTCGTAGCTTCAGTGTGCATGTTGTTGGTTCTGTTGCACCATTTTATGCTGCATACAAGTACTAGAAGTCAAGGAAATATTGTGCGCATGTGTGAGATGGTAGTCACTTTAAAAAAACAACAACAAAAAAGAAACACCTGTGATTTTGGGTCATTGTATTGTGTTTTGATGCAGACCCAAAACTAAAAAGCAATTGTTAACAGAGGAATCTGAACTTAAAACCATGTGTATGCGAGTCTGGAGTAAGAGAAATGTAAGAATGCAAGCATTTCATTAGGCCAGTGGCTTCAGCAACAAAGATTCTCTCAGTCCTTATAAATAGGGCAGCAAATGCTCACATGTTAAAGCTTTCTCCACAACCACATGTTCCCTTTATGTTGGGATTGTTGAAGACAAATTCACTGGACAGATTCGACTCCACGAAGTCCATCTCAGTTCCCAGAAGCGTCAACTGAGCCTTCTTTGCTATGAAAACCCTGACCCCTGCAGGAGAATCACAGCATGACATCATTATTTCCAATTAAAAAAAAGAAAATCACATCGATATATTATTTTGATATACAGATTACAATATACAGCATAAGTTACCATCCTGCAGCACTTCCTCATCAGATTTGTCACTCTCCTTGGTGTAGTCCAGCGTGTAAGTCAGACCATTACAGCCACGCGTTCTTACTCCGACCTTCAAACCGATCTGGAGAAAGATGAAGGGAACGTAAATTTAAAATGCTAACTCAGGCTACTAACTATCAACTGACTAGATCCGTAGCTAGAAAAGTTTATTTATATATCAGTAGCATGAGTGCGCAAATGTGAGAGGAGAGCGGATTAGATTAAACGTATAAAAATAACGTCAAACGTTGCTGTTTACTAAAAAACAATTAACAGGACAACTTGTAAGAGAATAAGAAGTCTACCCTGTTGCTAAGGCATTCAAGTTTAACACTACCAAAAGTAGGAGAAGGATGAATTCCTCTCATTTGTACTCAAATCTTAACACCCTGCTGCCATAGCAACACATGCAGACGCTGCTCTGGTGTCAGATCAGTTACTCACATATTCTGGCTTGTCCTGCAACAAGAACTTGATCTTGCTTACAGCTGACGGAGTCTGAGGACAACAGAACAACAACAACAAGCGGTGATTAAACCTTCTCTCTGTCTGATTGGCTGACGATTGATGGAAGCTGTGTCAGGGTCAGAGCCAGTCAAGAGGCAGCGATGTAGTGAGGGCGGCCGTCACTCGACCCCGGTCTGCTGCTGTGTGTCAGGACGCAGGACGCAGTCTCATGCATCATTGGTAGAAACGTTTACGCGCCAGCGTGCTGGATAACTTCCACGATTTACTCGCCATACATATATTTTACCCGCCATTGGTGTTGGGAAGGTGTTGGGTTCGGCCCCTGGAGTAGATTCCACCTCTTAAACCACAAAGCTGCAGCAACAGCTTGGTGAATTGAGAGACTACGCGTCGGCGTTCGCGTGCCATGTCACGCAACAGGAGGATTTCAAAAACCCGAAACAAAATAAGAATAGACGTCTTAGTAAAAAGGAAAAACCAGGAGTTGTACCAACACAAACCTCCATCAATCAGCAATGGGGGTTTAAAGTTTTCAGACCGGGTTACTACAAGAGATTCAACACCAAACACACACACGCAGCGCACTATAATCCCAATTACGCCATAATGCGGTCAACAGAAAATACGACCGCTAGCGATAGCATTCAAATACGCCCAGGGTTACTTTAAACGACACCCGGTTTGACGTCATACTTGTCTACAACGTGTTGCTATACTATGAGCTCATCTACACGATGATAATCTGAAAAGTAAAGCTCCGTAAAAGAAAAAACAGAAAACACTCGAGTTGTACCGAGTACCGTCCAAGGAGAATATGTTTTGCTAACGTTAGCTTATCTAACTTTGGATCACGTCGCATTACTATTAGCTTCCGCCGCACCTTCTGACGTAATGCATGAACCAAGCAGACGCAAATAACAACCATTCATAAGCGCAGTTTAAAATGGCGACTTACCAGCGTCAGCGCAGCTCTAGTCGGTAATATTTTTCTTTTGCTGACCGCTCGGACGGTCGCTCGCACCATGGAGGCAGACATGTTGCTCCCGTTAAAACCAAAACAATAAACTGCGCATGCGCAAGTGTGTAAATATGTCTCCGCCCTTCAGAGTGTAACCCGTTCAATGATTCGCTAACGATACGACAGACAGGAGCGACAGCCAATCAGATCGCGGGAAAGTCTACCGATAACTTGTCAAACGCAATAACAAGGCTATTTAGCACGAAGGATAAAACTTATTCACAAATGGTTAATATAACCATTAAGATTGTATAAATAATGATTCTCTGTGCACACTGTTGTAATAGGTAATCATGTATCTCTAATCCAGTGTTTAAGTCCAGGAAAACCCTGGTCATGCATGTTCACCCTCGCCGAAGCGGAGGCGAGGGTATTGCAATTGGGTGCGTTTGTCTGTCTGTTTGTCTGTTTGTTTGCTTGTTTGTTTGTCTGTCCGAGCACATAACTCAAAAACTAGTAACCCAATCGACTTGAAATTTTTACACAAGCAAGGTTCTGTCCGTGGCTCGGTCCTCCCCGAGAATGGCGTTGATCCGGATTGGATCCAGATTCTAGAATTATTTTTACATCTGGAATCGTGCCTGTGCTGTAAACTGCCACTTTAAGGGGGAGGGACACGAATGGCATGATGGGAAAAAGAGTCCAGAAGGAGTCTTGTAGTACGTTCCGGAGCAGCAAGCTAGAGCAGGTTTTGGCCCCTCTGATCCGGAAGCCTTGTTTACTGTCTCACAAGATCGAATAGTCTTTTGGAAGCGAGGGTCTGCAATCTCATTGTCGTTTTCTAGTTTAGAATGGTTTAGTCGTCGACAGGGATTCATGACGATCCTTTGAATCACGTGTCCTGGACGAGGGACGTGAAGAAATAAACAATCACAACCTGGATTGGAGATTGTGGCAAGGAGAGTTAGACAGTCACCAGGGCTGCATGCAAAGACAAAGATTAAATTAAACTAGTGGCAAATAAAATCTAAAATACACAAGTAGTGATCTTTTTGCTAATTGCAGCATCTGTTTGTCGTATTGGCAACATTTAGAACGTTATGATGCACCTTCTGCACAACCTCTGACAATTGAAAAAATAATTCCGTCTGTCTGGTTTGCAGAGGACAGTGTGAAGTTTCTAGTTCCATGTCAAACAAAAATATTTGAAAAGCTGTTCCATTGTTTTAGTAAAACAGTGTAGGACTTCATTACAAATTATCCCTACCAAGTCACAGTGTCTGCTTCTTTTTTTAAGCTGCAGTATGTGCAAGTGACTTTTTAAACATTGACTGTTGCTGTAGCGCCACCATCTGGACTACTACTGCAAAATATTGGCTGAGGAAGTTTGTCTTGCAAACCATACCAAGTTTCACGAGCTTTCCAATTCATAAATACAATTATTTGTAATACATAGAATCTATGTATTACAAATAATTGTATTTATGGGTGCCCATTACGTCGATCGCGAAGGTAAAGTCGGTCGATCGCGTGACGATCGCGTGACGATCCCTCGGCGGTCACACAAGTACGGCGGTCACACAAGTACTGTTCCACCATGACCGATGAACATTTGGAAATGTGCCTGAGGCTGGCTGTCAGCAGCTACTGTCCGGACTATGCATCACTGGCTGAATCAAGTCAATGCAAGTCATCAAAGTAAACTGATGTAAATACAAAAAATGTTCATTGTTAATTAAATTGTGTTATGCAGTATCAACATACACTGTTAATAAAGAATCCTCAATACATTGAAAATACTTCTATGTTTGTTTTTCTAGTGGGTAGATCTTCGTGATTTGGTCATTTTAAAAGTAGCTCGCATGCTGAAAAACTGTGGGCACCCCATGTCATAGAGTAAATATAATGCCTCAGAATGTAACACACAAACAATGCATTTGTGTTCACTGACTATTGTATTGGATAAAATGTTTTATGCAAAGACAGAGTTGGAGTTTTTAACCAATGGAAAGATTGACATCAAAGAGTTTCCAAATAAATATTCCGGACTGGGATTTGGTTTTAGTTTAATATTTTCACATTGAATGCATTGCAAATTAACCTTTCCGGATAGGACTGGGGTACCAAAATATCAAAGCAAATATCTCATTTGCATCTAACAAAAAAATGCAAGGCTGACATGAAATCAAAGCTCTTTTAAAATCAGAAGATTCAAACAAAGTTCATAAAAAAACAGCTCTATTAGGACAGCGATGAAGCCTGAGAGGCCATACTGAAGGATAAGCAGGTCTTTGAGACATTGATGAACAATCAATTAAAGGGCGTGAACCCCGACAGTGCAGCTACTAATCTGTGGCACCATTACAAGAAAATGAAACCGCTGTAGGAAATAAATACATTTATCTTGCCATAGAGCTAAATGAGACATTTAATCTGAGATGAAGTCAAACGTGTTTGCAGCAGTGGACACTATCATTTGGAACGGGGTGTGTTAAACTTTCTAAACTATACTTTTGCACAACAGCTACAACATTTCTCTGTGTGTGGAAAAAGAGACAGGCCGGAATCAATTCGAGAAACTTGAAGGGCAATATATGTTTTAGAAAATAATAAAAAATGATCTTGAAAAACTATCTACAGGGTTGTTTTCCTAACATATTCTCAACATTTAAGAGACTGACTGGTGGATATCACTGCAGATAAAGTAATGACAACTGAAAATAATGTACACTTGTTCCTGGCCCTGCATATTTTTAATTAAAAAACCTTTTTTTTTGGGGGGGGGGGGGGGGGGGTAAAATCTCAAACAAATAATGGAATAAAGAATCAAACAAATTACCATAACTGGTACTTGTTGATTGGTTTGGTTTATCTTAAGTTGAATGTGAACTGGATTGAACAGAGATGTGTAAACGCCAGCTGGAGCAGTTTTCTGAACCCTCATTCTTGTGTGAACTATTAAAAATAAATTCTTAAAAGACAAATATGTCATACTGTTAGCATCATAGCATAATTGCCTATGTCTTAGACAGAGTCTTAAGACTTAGGCAATTATGCTGTGAGGCTAACAATGTGCAAACATGATAGTTATGAAAACCTAGCCTATGTACTGTAACGCAACAGACACATCTCAATCACTTACACGTCACACCAACAGGCATTTCTTGAAATGTTACCATTAAAAAACACCTTGACTGGCAGTGTAGGTAAACAAAGAGATGACGTGCATACATATTGGTTTGTCTTGTTAAAAGAAAAAATTTAAGAAGCTCCTCTGAACAGGAGGGTTTTTTTAGGGGGAGGGGGGGGGCACACACATAAAAAGGCCTTATGTGGCTTCAAGTGAAGGTGTCCTAGCTTTGGCTTTCAACAAGTTCCCCACTGGCCCAGCAGGTCATCTCAGACTTAAGGGTTTTTGAACGTTGAGTTACTCTCTGCCTGGGCAAGCAGAGGAAACACAGCTGCTGCTCATTCCAATGGGTTCTTCTTCTGATCAGAGCGAACCAAAGTTCTGCCTGAAAGAAAGCAGAACAACTGTCAAAAGTGATGCAAAAACATATTTTTTGATCTGTCAAGGCCACTAGTTGATGACAAAATGGAGCAGCTTCCCTCTTCTTAAAGCATATCTTCTTTTTCTTTCGGCTTGTACCGCGACTTGTCCCTTCTCCACTTCACCCTGTCCTTTGCATCGTCCTTCCCCGACACCAGCCACTCTCATGTCCTCCCTCACTACGTCCATGTATCCTCTCCTGGGTCGACCTCTCATCCTGTTCCATCCTCAGCATCCTTCTAGCAATATAGTTCCCGTCTCTCCTCTGGACATGTCCAAACCATCAAAGTCTTTTCTCTCTGACCTTGTTTCCAAAACACCTAACCTTCACTGTCCCTCTCATTTCTATTCCTATCCACCCTGCTCACTGCCAAGGAGAACCTCTGCATCTTCGGCAATTCTCACTTCAAAAAAGTTGAAAGTTGCATACCTGCTTGTGGACTTAATATCACATTTTGTTGCGTTCTCTTATGCTCTTCTTGCACAGGTGAATCCTGAAAAACACAAGATAGAGGAGGTATAGGCGTAGCCATGGACACAAGCTCCTACTTTGTATGTCAGAAATATTTTTATCATCGGTTATATAATGAGATCTCACCTGTCTCTTTTTTTCTCTCAAGTTTTTGAACTGAGCTAAAAAGGTGGTGGGAAAGATTTCCATCTTCCCATTACCTGCCAAAAGACAATTACATATTAAACGCAGCCACCGAGGTCCACCCCTTCTTACCATATTACCATGGTCGTCTGTTAGTTTCCATTCTCTTGAATTGAAAACACCACAAACGATTGGAAAAATGTAAAGAAAGCAAACCTGCAGGGCTCCTGTACAGCTGACAGTCCTTCTTGATGTGGGCACTTGACCCACACAAGTAGCAGCAGCGTACGTCCAGTGGATCTCGCTTCCTCCAGTTCTCATTATTATGCCTGACCGGATCCTTGGCAACTCCTCCAGCGTCCACTTTGTCTCTGGGGTGCTCTGGCCTTCTTTTCCCATCCTTTCTATACTTTGGCCTTTGAACAAAACAAGCAACATTTATTTTGGTGCAGATAAACAATCGTCTGAAAGTGAACGGTGACAAATGCACAAAGGCAGCGTGGTTCCACCTACTTCTTACGAATGGGACAGTCTTTAATGAAGTGGCCGATCTTTCCACAAATGCGGCAGCAGCGGTCATTCGGAGCAACTTCTCCCCCGGTCAAGACCTCAGGATCAAAGAAATACTCCTGACACAGATCAGGACAAATCACACTTTCAATGATCACACATTTTATCTTCAACAACCAAACGTGGCGTTTAGAACGAGCACCAACCATCTGACTGGGGTACGTGGGAGGAAGGGCTTTTACTGGTGTGCCAAACACCCTTCTGCCATTGATGAAAGCCTTCATGATGAAGTTAGTCACTGGTAAATAGCAAAAACAAGAACATATATATATCATAAAACGGCAGGACAAGGAAAGAAGACTGATAAATGACAACACAAAAATAGCCTTACTTTTCCTGGAGAGCCCAGCGCCAAGATTGTGATTTAGGTCAAATGGATCTGCAGTACCAATCAAGGGAACGCCGAAATTAGTGCCACACATTTAATGACGACACAGACGTCCCCCAAGTGCCAAAACAAAACAGTTGGAGTTTATCACACAAGCTGACCTTCAATGACAATGTATTTGGACACCCATTGCTTTCTGAAGGTGGTGAGGCGGGCATGTTGACGGATGCAAACGACATGCTCTCTGAAGTCAAAGTCTTCGGTGTAAAAGCGCAGCAGGCCGAGCCACAGCTCCCCAACAGACTCGGAGTTCTTCCCGTACTGTGGCCAACGACTGGGCTGCAGGTGGAAGAGGCAGTTATTGAATTGTATTTTGTATTTAGTGATGTCATGTTCAGGTTATGTGTACAATTATATAACACTCACCAGCGTTTTTAAGTCCTCAAAGAAGTACACATTCCAGCCATCAACTAGCAGCTCTGGCTTCGTTTTGCCATCGTAAATCTGCAACAGACAGTTCAGGAGTTGAAGTTTGTGGATTCCGGGTTACAGAGAGGCTGAATTTTACGCTTGCATACTGAATATTTATATGTAGATAAACAGAAAGGTACACAGGCATCCTTGCAATGTTGAAAATCACAATTTGACAGCAAGCCAAACACCAATATTTGATGGCACTAGAGCCAGCGTTAGTTTGGAGCTCCCATATTTTATCACCATCCCAAGTGACATTAAATGAGTGAAACTGCAGTTCACAAGAAATATACTTGAGTATAAAGTCCTAAATCATTATCAAAATAATCAAGGCATACAAATACATTTGAAGGAAAGGCATAAATACAAGCAGGCATAAATCTATTGAAAGGCAAACAATTACAAAATGGCTGAATTGTCTAATTCCCATATAAAAGGACAATATAAACACATAGTATCAGTAAACAAACAGCGACAGAATTCCTTTATTCTAATAAAAGGAAAATTACTTGCAGGCGATGGTTTCTAAAGGTACAAACAGCATGATGGCATCACATCCCTTTTGTGAAGCGTAGCATTGAACAGAGACTCTGCTGCAAAGACCTGCCTGTATCAAAACTTCCTGTCAACCCACTTCCTACTGGCTGCAGAATCCATCTGCCTGCTTGAATGGCATTACAAATGAAATACAAGAGATCTGTTCTTGAACAAGGCAGCATCACAACCAAAAAAACAATCCATGAACAGAAAGCTATTTGAATGCTAAATAATCCTCAGGGCTCTAAAATTGCAGATTGGTGATGTTTAGAATGTAAACCTGAAGGGAAACTGGATGTTTCAGGAGGGAACACAGAAATATTCTGTGACATTAAATATGCTCAAACTAAAGATGTGTTTAGAGATAAATTTATAGTTCCTGTAAGATTAAGAAGAGCAAAAAGAGAATCGACTGGACTTGATTGACAGCTTTCATTTTTCTTGGCTCTTCTTGATTTACCTCGACCTGGATAACTGAGCGCCGACACAGACTTTCAGTAAGATCTTTAATACATAATGACACCGCTCCAAATACTACCTCTTGTAGCACAGGGATAACTGGCGGGTTCCTCTGCTGGAGAAAGAACAGCGCCATGAGGGTATAAGCATAGGACGAGAGGCTGCCGCGTGAAGCATCCCCAATGTCACACATCTGTAAGAGGAATAAACACCATGCAATATACTGATGTGATCAAAATTAAAACTTAATGCTACAGCGCCAGACACATACCAGGACCCTACACAAAGCATACTCACTTTGGCAAAAACCTTCATGACATAACAGAGGATCTTCACCCTCCTATCAATGGCAGCATAGCAAGCTAGCAGGTGCGTGTTGTGAAGAGCCTGAGAAGAGACGTCGGTCTTAGATCATTTGGAAATATCTTAAAGCGAAGCTGCTTTCTTTTGTAAAGGCAGATTTGAAAGGAGATGAAGAAAAGTTATAGAGGTTCTACCAGAGTGTTGTAGAGGCTAATGTCTCCCTCCAGGCCAGTTTGAACATGGTAGAACTTCACAATGGGCACTTTTGCAGTAGTGATGGGAAGGACGTTCCTCACCCCTGGTGACAAGGTGCAGATGTAGAAATAAGAAAAACGATGTGCTTTGATATTTCAGGTTTTACACATTCGTTATCTTCAATCATACTTTGCATTTTTTGTAATTGTGGGGAAAATCCCTTCTAAAACAATTAATTCTGCTGTGAGCCACTGAGAGAATGCCGCCCCCCGCCCCCCAATCATTTAAATCAGAATCAGAAGTAGTTTATTGCCATCGTCAGTGAGTGTTCACTGACTAGGACTGTTTCTCGGTGAAGTCGTGCTACATCTAACAGTAATGACAAAATACAAAAACCATACAAGTACAGACACATCAGCAGCAGCAGGAGTTGATACACAGATGTGTACTAGCAGCAGTAAACTAGCGTAATCACGCTAGTTTAAAATTTGTTAAGCAGGGTTTTCCCATTTCTGAACTGTGGTTCTAAAGGTAGGGTTTGTTTTTTGGAGCCAAATGCTTGTCCTTGGATCTGCAGAAATAAAATGTCCCAAACCGATTACTAACCTTGATGTCTTTTCAGAAGTCGTGCCAGGCTTTCAATTATAGTAATGCAAATACCATCCTGTGGAGAAAATTAATTCTGCATTATATTCTTTATTACAATTAAAAACCGAATAGCAACAACAAATCAAAACATAAGGTAATTGCAAATAAATCTTGCACTATGATCAACTGATGACTCACATTTATGCTCTCTTGCCCTTCCAGCACCATACAGAGGTCTAGGTCACTCTGTCTGAAGCCAAAACCATTTTTGGAAGACCCAAAAAGTTGCAGCCGAGCTCCTGAATATGAAAACACGATTTGTCAGTCTTGTGGATTATCCTAATAGTTTAACTTGGACACCACAAAGATGATAACTGTGAAGCTGGCGGTTGAGTTCACCAGTAAAATGTCGCCGGATAAAAGCCTCCAGGTCCTGAAGGATGCACTCTCTCACATCCACTTCCAGTTCGTCTGGGGCGAAGTCAGCTGTAGAGACCCATACTCAGATCAAACCAGCGGCCAATTTTATTAGTTTTCATTTATTTAACCAGATCAGTCCAGAGGATGTCGGAAGGAATAAATGTGTACACTTCGTAAAAAAGACATTGTTGTATTTCCGAGGCAACTCTGATCAGTCTCTTTCTGCACAGCCGGTACCTACAACGGCTAGATGAGACTAAAAATGGCAAACTGAGGGTTTAGTTACAAGTTAAATTGAAGTCATCACTTTCCATGACGGTCCGATGTAAGCATGAACCTTAATATTGACTGACTGGAACACTTGATCAATGCGACAACACATCAGTCGCAGGATACTCACTGGAGCACTGTTCGCAGACTTTGTCCAGGATGCTGAGAAACGCTGGGGTTAGTGGGGGCAGCGGATCCAGCTGCACCTTCTTGAAATCTTCTGGACAGTCTTTCTTTAGATGTCCATCACGTTTGCACAAGCTGCACACAACCATGTGTGACTAGGAGATTGAGGATAGTTTCATTTAGATTAGGCATATCATAAAGTTTATTCGCTGAAAGTATCGTCTCGTTTCCTTCAGTCGCCGACAACTTGTATTCATACAGATCAACAAAAATAGCCTCCAGCTTTTTGGGTTGTTTTTTCTTTCATAAAAGTAAGACAACATTCACCTTGCCTCTTGTGAAAGCTTGCCTGGTAAACTCATAGGACTGTGCCCTCTGTTTTGGGGTTTTGTTTTCCTTGTTCTCATTTTTTATTCCATCCCCTGAAGATGAAGGATTCCCAGTCTCCAGCTCTCCCTCATCTTCATCCACCGAGCCGGGAGTGTCAAAATCTGGCCCCTCCTCATCAGACAGAAGCTCCCCCCCTGAGATTTCATCTACTGGGAAAATGTCCTCATCCTCTGTGGTAAAGCTGTCCAAATGTCGCCTGTTACACGTTTCCGCATAAATATCCACATTTTCATCCTCCTCATCCTCAGAGAGGCCGCTTTTGCCTCGGTCCACTTTTTCCTTATCTCTCTCATCAGAGTCACTGTATTCTTCAACTTCCTCCTCTTCCTCAATAATGCAATCAGAGTCTTCGGGACGCTTTTCTTCAGCGTGCTCCGACTGAATGCCGAGCTGACTGAACTCCAGCATCGTATCTTCATTCAAAGGCTTCTCATCCGCGACTTGCGTCTTGCGACTGGAAGCCGGTGCATTGAGAGGCAGTGCAAAGTACTTGTATGTGGTTTTGAAGCAGTGGCGGATGTATTCATACATTTGCTGGCTGCTCACGGAGCGGGCCACATTTCTCACGGTGGCAAACGGGTCTGAAACAGTGACAGCCATTGTTAAACAATGCTTAGCACAGAGCATTAGCATTTAACAAATCATCAGCCCATCAACAAAACTCCCAAAACAACAGACAAAATGTCCTTTAAGGGTTGGGACAAAATGTAAGTACTGTAAAAAGCATGGAACAGAATGAAAAAGTGAATGAATGAACACCTGAACATAGAAAAGTATCAACATAATCAATATTTGAGCGATTGTTTCCCCACTACCCGAACAAAGAAAGCTTCTGACCCTCCACTGCAATGCGTTTCTTTGGCCAGTCTTTTATCTCTCGGGAGAGGACAGCACTGGTCCGCACACTGATGACATTATCGGCCATGTTGAACTCCAGCGAATAGAAGCGAAGCATTTCAATCCAAAGAAGCCCAATTTCCACGGGCAGGCGAGGAGTCTGAAATACCAGGGGCACCTAGAAGGAAAACGCATCAAGACAGGACTCAAACACCAAACTATTCAGATAAAAACCTGCAATGGAATGTTTAGCATTACCTTTCCCTTCATAAGGGAGCTCTGTGCTGGCTTTGATGACTCTTTAGAGGAAGGGTTATGAGCCCAGTGTAAATGTCCATCCTCCACGTGTGTGAAACTGAACTCTGACAGTCTGCTGAGTGAAAACACCTTAATCTAAAAATAATCAGGTTATTAGGTGTGTAAAGTGTAAAAAGGGGATAATATCAACATGAGCATGTACATTTAGACCCAGGATGTAAAGAAACACACCTCATGTCTCAGGTAAGTAGGCAAGAGGGGATCTTTGCGTTGCTGTAAGAAGTAGATAACCATAAGTGCGAAGACATATGGTGGCAGCCCACCTTCCTCTGCACGGTCAATCACACAGATCTAAGCCAAAAGAAATACCACAGAATGATGCATCTTTTTTCGTCAGATTACTGTGAGCTACAAGTCATGGTATCAACAGGACACATACCTGGGCCCAACATCTGAGGCCCAGAACCAGTGGGAGGAGGAGATGCTCCCGACAGGATAAAGCAGAGAGGTAGGAGGCAGTCTGGAACGCATTTTCATTTCCTGCACTGACTTTGCAGACAAGACCACTGTTGTGGAAAACAACAGATTGCATTTTCATTAAAGGTTTACTGCTCTGGTGCTTCTGAAACCCTGATGTAAGCAGTTTCCATTTTGCATGTAAACAAAAATCTTTCTTGAATATAATCTTGGTTAACGGCCAACTTTTATATCTCTGCAAGTCAGAATTCCATTCATTATTTTGACATAATGCAGTAAGAGGTGCCCACCTGTTTCTCTCTTTGCAGATGAGCACCGGCACCCGGGCATGAAAATCAGCTTCCAGATCAACAAAGAGAGCTGGGGACACAACAAGCTTGGTTTTTTATTTATTTCCACTACAATCTCACACATGACTGACTCCCCTATGAGAGAATCTTCCGTTGAATGAATAAGAGCTCACTCACGGCTCACAGAGAGAGATTCCTTGGCCAGCAACAAGACATCGGGCTGATGCATCTGTAAATACATTCAATTTCAAAGCATCCATAAAATATAAAAAGGTTATAAAAATGTGGTGGCTCTTACAAACTTCATAGAAATATCCTCTAAACAATTAACTTGTAAGATTGAAGTACAAAAAAAGATAAATAATTGTAAACCATAACAAAATTTAATAATAGTTGTCCCAACAAAATCATACTGGACATATTGATTCTAAGAATATCTAACACCAATTTTAAATAAAGACAATAAAACATTTACCATTTTAACCAATGTCTCATCAGTGATCTGTATCCCAAATTGTACCAAGTAACTTGTGTGCCTGATTTATTTAATCACAGCCATTTAGGTTTAAGTAACTAGAGGTTGGAGAAAATAAATAAATTGTTCACATCATCAAACTCAAACTCACATGAATTGGAAAAAGAATATCAATGTTGACATCAGAATCCTTAAATCCAAGCTTGGAGCAGGATGATCCATATAGCCTGAGTCTGATGTCTGTGGATGCAAGAATGGCAGAGGGGATATAATCTCAGAATAATCAGATGAACACTTAAAACGTTCCTGTAGAAAGAAACACTACTTTTTACTATGGAAAGATTATGTCCAAGGTCAAACAAAAATGGCACACAGGGTGTAATGAAAATATACCAAAGTAATCCCATATCTTTTAAAATATTCAACTTCAGCCAAACACTGCATGTTTTTTGCAGATTTTTGTGGAAGGATGGCCAAACATTGGAGTAGGGGGGAAAGTTCCCCGTCAGTCCCTGAGAGCCAGGAGGAAATGTACATGCAACTCGGCTCCGATCGGAGGAACAGTTTCTCAGCAGAGTTGACTTCTCACACATTTTGTGATTAAGTAGTGGGTTCATCAACCTGTATGCAGGTTGGAGGGGGGGGAGGGGTTACTCCACAAAGATAATACAGAGAGAACAAAACGTTCTGATAAGTCCCAAGTTCAATGAGAGGCTGAACTGAATTCAAATACACACACAGCTAATGTGGAGCAATCTACTCTGGCTGTCTGAAATGCACAGATATGTGTTACAAAAATAAAGAACCATATCATAATAATACAAGCAAAGAAAGTCCTAAACTCCCTGTGAGAAACGACACAGGAGCAAATAGTGTGTCCTCTACAAATCAACATCAGTATCTAGATGACTTCCTGCCTCATCACGTTTTCAGTGAACACTTTCCCCTTGAGGGACCTACCAGGCAGGACGGACAGAAGGAGGTCTTCCATGATGCCAACAACAAATAGTCTCTTTTCAACATCCTCGTCACTCATCCCACGTTCTCGTACGACAGCCTCCAGTGCAGCCGTCACGGCACGGATCTGCTCTGGACCAGGAGGCAGGATCTCAGTCAGCATCACCTGCTCTTGCCTTTCCTATAACAAACGCACAGACACAAATGGGGGGTTCATGACGATTATAGCATACTACCGACTATACTAGAGCATCATTCATTGTATCTGAGGAAAATCCTGATTTGCATATAAAGAGCATTTCTCACCCGAGCGTTCTTCTTATGCCGTTTGTCTCCGATATGCCTGTAAGCAACAGACAGAGAATCCAGGACAACGTCACACAAAGTGCACGTGTAAAGTGCACCGGGGTTGCTGGGGGACCTCTGCACCTGTTTTTGGTGTTTATTCAAAGAAAGAATATACATTAAACAGAAAACATAAGGCAGCATAGATGTTTCCCCAATAAAAAGCGACTGGACTTGACAGGTTTGAAGACATTTCACTTCTCATCATCCGAGAGGCTAACTGGATTATACATTTATGATTCACTCCACCGGTCCATAAAAAAAATAGAAATAAAAATAGAACCAGAAAACACTAAAATAATTCCAAACTAATGTCTTAGAACAAAGAACCTGAATGCAGACATTTTAGCATGCTGTTGAAAATAAACATACATCCTCTCACTCACAACTAAAAGTGATCCACAAGGTCAACATTATTTTGGGTACCACGCCGAGTCTGTACCTTTGTCAGACAGAAAATATCCTCTCTATTGAGCTGCCTCTCAGCTTCTCGCAGGTCGTGCATGTCTATGGCTGAAGCTGGAACCTCTTCAAGGCCTCTGTTCGCTTCAGCAAAGGTTTTCTTCTTGTATCCATTTTTCCATTTTCTCCCTTTGGAAGGAAGAACTGTCAAAAATGTGTCCACTGTGTCATCACTGAGTTTTTTTTAAAGCAACAATTCGTGCACTAACGGTCGAACATTTTGATACACACTCCCTTTGAACTGTCTTCAAACATTTGGCTAGTATTGCACAAGTAAAACCCTCAAGTGAAGCCATTTCCTGCGACAGATAGGAACCGTACAGTAAAGAATCCCAATGCACCCCGATGTAAAAGTGCCCTCTGAGATTGACGACTGCCGTCAACTAATTTTAGGTGAGAAAATGTAAAAACGAAAAAGCCACTTTCCTCTTACCAGTTTGTTTTTCAATTGCTCACCTGAATTATGAGCGCTTTCATCAGTCGTCCCTCTCCTCCCCTGCTCCCTGTCCTCGTTTGGACCTCCGTGTGAGCTACTCCTCCAGTGCGGCTGCTGCTGCGAGCGCTCTCCCGCGTCGTCTCCTCGACTCCCACCGCTATTCTCAGGGCCTGAGAACCATTGGCCGTCACCCTTCTGTGAAGGGCTATGTCCACCTCTGAATACACCGGGGGAGCAGCTCAGCGGCCCCAGACCTCCTTTCTTGGGACTAAGCCGGTAGCCCCCACCCTGGTGACTTCCCTCAGGTCTGAAGCTCTGTCCTTGACCCTGGTCCTGAGTCCTCCAGCTTTCAGTCTTTTCTGTCGCTCCTCCCCTCTCCCGGCCACCTTGCCTAGCTCCTCGGTAAGGTCTGCCTGAGTTTTCCATTTTCACTTACGCTAAAACTGAAGGATTAAATGTTCAGTTATTCCATCCTTATGTCCTCGTGAAACTGTATCCTCCAAGGGACCATCTGTCAAACTTTGGAAGAAACCACTTCTTTAAATAGCAGCATGCTACTTTAGCTGTTTTATATTTCTTTGCGCAGAAACTCCCGTTGGCTGCAAATTACAAAGCGTTGTAATTCGTCACAAATTGTCGCAGAGTAATTTGCATCTGAATAAAGACATCAGAACAGAATGTCTGGTTGTTTATGTTGAACCCACAAATAAAGCTGTTATGGACGTGTAGATATGTGTTCATTTAGTGTCTTATAGCATAGATCTCTGATTTCTCGGTTAACCTTCAATTGATTATTGGTAGTGAATGCAATTCTGAAGAGAAATTATCACCCCTGTGGGTGGGACGCGTTAGTGACCGTTCTGTCACCACAAATATCACTAAATTACCTTCGCCATAGTACTACTAATAGCAGTTGCTAAAAACGCGCGGACGTAGCTATAAATAAGGTTAGCCAGCGACTTAAATTAGATGGAAGATTGTGACGTTCGCCGAGCAATCCAAATGACTTCAGGAACTTGTTATGAAATTGGGTTAGCATAAGCTAGCTAACTAGCTCCTGCGGTCTCATTCGCCACTAGCGTTAATTCACCTCTCCCGCTTGAGAGAAACGCACATTCATTAATCACTCGTGTAATTAAACGCCGTGTACAAATTAGTATTTTCGTATAATTCTACGTTAGTTAACTAGACACAGCTTAACAGCCAGACTGCAGTTACTTTTAGCTTCTGATGTTTAGCTTGAAGCTAGCAGCGCAGACAAACAACAGCTAGCTACGCAAACGCTAACAACAGCTAGCTTTGCTGACTATTTATAGTTTTCTTGTGCATCTGTTCTGCCAACAGCTGCAGCAAAAACTGCCACCGACGTAACGTCAGCACTACCTAGCTATAAATAATTAGAACGTCATTGAATACCTCGTGTACTTGCACGGAGAACATACTTGAAGTCCTGTTCAGGGCTGACTTGGCGTTATCGCTAGTTTCACATTCGAGTTTGAAAGGTGACGTCCGGGCTCTGTTTTGTAGACGTAACGCGTCATGGTTCCACCCAGCGCAAAAGCGTGCTCATCTACGGAAGAGCGTTTGGGACAAACTACTTTTTTTTTTCGATTTTTGACTTGTCTCAGTTTTTAAACATGCTTTTAGAGCAGCTAGATAAACAGTGTATCATCCCAGTGTCATTGTCATCATCTTCATTGTTCTTAGGTTTTATTGACACTGGCGTTGTCAAAGGAAGGCACACCCCCAGTGAGTTCTTGTCTCTGTTGTGTTTATTCTGTTAATCTGCAGTATAATAACATTTTTTTTTTAATTTAGCCTATAAATTACAAATATGTACATTTCACAGTTGAAAAAGTCATTATGTAGTCTCAAAATGTCTAAGACTGGTCAGACTTTTGCACACAATACCACAAGTGAAAAAGCAACTTCTATTTTACCGAGTGATACAAAAGCAAACGTGAAATCCATGTTGCAGTGAAACTTTAAGTCATATTTCAATTTTGAAAACATTTTGACTTCTTTTGGTAAGAATGTCTCTCTTTTTTGTCTCATTAAAATACTTACATACAGAAACAAATATGGCATAAGGTTAAAGTTTTAGAAGAATGAATGCCTATTACAGGGATTATTAGGTTTTTGTTTACACTCTGTCCCCCGGGGAAACACGAGAAAGGTGCCCTGCCTGAGCGGGGAAGACCCCGGGAAAGCTGACGTCACCAGAAGGAACTCTCCTTCACCATCCAGCGCACCGGCTGCTTTGTGAGACAGACGGATGGTGGCCATGCTTTGAACATTACCAACACAGGAAATGGTGACTTTTGCGAACGGTGACTGCGGCCTCGGGACTCTTTACAAGCGCAGACGGACATCAAACAGTGCGATTCCTGCAACACCTGTGCGGCGGCGTCAGGCTGCCCGGCGCAGGAAGCAAGTCCTCATGTCTAAAATAAGTGACTCGGGATTCGAGGACGATTTGGGATCCTCACCGATTTCATCCGCGGTTCGAATAGACGCGTCCCCGCGTCGTCCAGGTGAGCCGCCAGCGGGACCGCTGTCCACCTGGTACCTGCAGTATGGCGACGTCGGGTACCAGATTCAGAGGGAGAAGGAGGCGCATTATCACCCCTGCAGAAGCTTGGCCCGGCAGCCACAGGTACGCCGTAAAACCCGTTAAATGAAACGTTCAAGGTGATATGGATTATCGGGTACTTGTACAACAAGTCATTTAATTGTTGTTCTATATTCAAATGGAATCGACAGATATACATTGAAAACATCTGCAGCCCAATAACTCTAGTCTCCCTCAAAGATAAAAAAAAAAAAAAAAAATTATATGATAATAATATTTCACAGTTTCATTGTTTGAATCATTTATTGAGTAACTGTCTATCTCAATATGGTGACTTATTTCATGACTTACTTTATATTTAACAGTCTCCTGAAGGTCTTTGCAGAAGTAGCACAACAGCAGTGGATGAACGTATGAAAAACGAGCACGGAACTATTTGTGCGTTCGACCTGCTGCTCAGACTCTGCTTTGCTTGCAGTTGACTGCTGATGCGCGGTGCACCCTGGTGAGCTGGCTGATCCCTGTGCACAAACATTTCCGTCTGTCCTTCGAGTGCTGCTGCCTGGCGGTGAACATCATGGACAGGTTCTTGGCATCCACACCAGTGGCGACTGATTGCTTCCAGCTACTGGGTGTCACTGCACTCCTCCTGGCCAGTAAACAGGTATACTGTACCTCCGTTGAGAATGGCAAATCCTTGAGCAAGAGATTGTGTATTTCCACCCTCTTCTCTGTGTATCACCCACAGGTGGAGGTGTGCTCACCACGGATCTGCACTCTCCTGTCATTCTGCTGTGATGCCTTCACGAGGGAGCAGCTCTGCAACCTGGAGTGTGTCATCCTCCTACGTCTCAATTTCTGCCTTGACACCCCCACCCTGGCTTTCTTTTTGGACTATTACACCAACTGCAACGGGGCAGCCCAGGTTGCATCTGAGGACGCAGGTGGTAACGGGTTAGGACAAACGGTTCCAGGCGCAAACACACCCGGGCAGTGCAGCAACTTTGCACAGAAAGTGTGCGAGTTGAGTCTAGCGGACTATTCTTTCAACAAATATCCGCCGTCTCTGACTGCAGCTTGTGCCCTGTGGGTTGCCAGGGACTTACTGGAAACTGAACATGGCCTTGTTGGTCAAACAACTCTGCGGTCCAAGGAAGATATGTGGGATAGTTTTGTGGATGAACTATGTATCCGACCAGCTTCTGCTCAATCATCTGGGAACCACGAGCAATCTGATGTCAATGCTCTGTCCTCTGTTAAGGGTCACTTCCTGTCTACGAGAGAGGAAACATACAGTCTGGCCCAGGAATGCAAAGACAACCTGAAGCTGTTGGTGTCTTTAAATCAGGAAATATTGATTTCTAACATGTGAAATAAAGTGTCAGCATTCAGATGTTATGTTGAACCCAATCCACTTTGGTTTAGTCCGTTTGTATCAACTTATTTCTTATTTTTCTCCTTTTTAGTCTGTTTCTGCAGACCTGTATACCTCAAACTATTTGTTGTTTGAAACAGAATGTTTTACATCTGAGCATACATTTTACAGATGTTTTTATATTATTGAAGTATATTAATATATTCTGTTTATAATATTTTGTCCACAAGGCTTTTACTGTATCTATGCAGTGAATTACTGCAGTTTGATAAGTGTAATTATTCTTGCAGCCTCCTTAATGAAGGAAATCTTTTTTTTAAATCATATAATAAATAACAAAATGAACTTGTGTTGGTCTCTGAATGTATAATAGAATTTGAAGCCATGTGTCATACATTTTCTGGTATAGTTGACAACCCAATTCACTGAAGTATGCACCAGTGCCGTTTTACAACAACCCGAACAACCAGGAAACAGTTTCCAGTGTGTCAAAACAAAAATATGTCGCAACTTCTAATCACAGTTTAATTAAAACCATGATGCCACTCAGATCTCCCGAATCTAAAATTAAGAATTACCACCAAATTCATTGATCTATACAATTTGGAAACAAGAGTTTATCATCAGTTTATGAGTTATAAAGACAATTTTGAGTTTTCACAGTGCAGTTAAGTCTTACTTTTTCCAGGTATGAGATTTCAGTGAGTCTGAATGTACTATAATTAATTTATATTCTATTATAGTGAGGAGGGGGGGCATTTTCTTATACTTCAAAAAATAATTTCAGTTCACATTCATAGACAGTTCCTCGGCTTTTCGAGATCAACATCCTGCATGCTGAAACAAATAATAAATAAATATAGTGCAGATCAAGTTCGATCACTGCTTTATTAGACTGCTTAAACGCTGAGAAATAATAACTCAGCCTTTAAATGAATCTTAAATGTGAGGGGTGGAAGAGGAGACTTCCTTCAGATTTTACTCACATGCACAGATGATATTCGTCCCTTGCAGGCTGGGCGGTCACTTCCACTATTTTTGCTTATCACTGTTTGAACTGTACCGAACAGCCTGCTCTCTTGAGGGGCTCGCTGATAATCCATTACGCGTGGCATCTCGACCTGCTGACACGGTGTCGACCACACAGGTGCCTCCAGCGCTGAGGGCCAACAAGGCTCGCTCTTGTTTGTTTACTAATCGGGGCATTTGTCACCGTGTGTTGACGACCCTGTCGCGTTTAATTACTCTTTTCCTTTTCCCACTTTGCTTTAAATGTAGCAACCGGCCTCGACCGAATTCGATATTTACGCATTTAATGAGTGTAAATAATGCACGGGATTATATGAAACGAGGAGATGTAAATAATAATGTGTAGAATTAGATCATCTGCTGCATGAAACGTCCCGAATGAGTGTTGATAGGAAAACAAAAGCCAAGATGTTTAAATCTGATAAATCTGACATGGCGCTTCTGGCACGGAAAACGTGTCCGCAGGCGGGAGGGGAGGGCCGGGCTGACGCAGGGCGCACCTGCTGCAGGGCCGAGTGGCGCCGTTGTGCGCGGCACCACTTTACACCTCAGAGCAGGAAACCGTTAGTCGGCGCCAGTTTAATCTCCGTGGAAGCGGTCACTCCCCGGAGACCGCATAAGTGCATTTTGATTGGGCCAAAAGACGCGCGCCCGCGGCATAGAAACACTCTCACCGGGAGAATGTCTCCTTTAAACCATGGAGCCCTCAGTCCTGCAGCGGAGCTGATGGAGATGCAAAGAGACAGAGACCTTGACATCATCTCTTCAAACAAAATGGGCCAGCAGAGGAGGAGAGCCGCGGTAAGATACACACACATATTACTGCTGCACAATAAACACACACACAGGAGAGCCGCGGTAAGATACACACACATATTACTGCTGCACAATAAACACACACACAGGAGAGCCGCGGTAAGATACACACACATATTACTGCTGCACAATAAACACACACACAGGAGAGCCGCGGTAAGATACACACACATATTACTGCTGCACAATAAACACACACACATATTACTGCTGCACAATAAACACACACACATAATACTGCTGCACAATAAATACACACAGGAGAGCCGCGGTAAGATACACACACATATTACTGCTGCACAATAAACACACACAATAACTCTGTTCTCGTGGATCACCTGCAGGATAACGCGCTGGAGCCCAGAAGCAGCAGCCCGGTCACTGTGTACGTGGACCTGCCCCGCGTCAGTCATCAAGGTATCGGCTCCGCGCATCTCACGCACGCGCCATGATTAAACTTCACGCGCTCGCTTAAAGACAAACATGAGCGAGGAATAAACACATGAATCACGTGACAGTTTTATTTTTTTCCCACAGCATTTCCAACAATTGCGTGGGATGATTTGGAAGAGTGCGGTGGAGGGAGGAGAGAGAGCGACTCCATCGGCTCACAGGTGAACGGAAACATGACGTTTAGAAGTATGTATGTGTGTGCGTGTGTGTGTGTATAGGTGTGTGCGTGTGCGTGTTATTTCTCCTGGATCCCATTGTACAACAACTTCTACCGACGGCGGAGACGCGACATGACAGATCGTCGTTCGTCCCATGCAGGCTGTTAATGTTTGACACGACGCGCAGGAATCCTGCCTGAACGATCCCTGTTTGCTCGGGACACGCAGACTACCGCTAATTGGGCGGACCTGAGTTTGGTCCGCAGGGAGCCTGTTCGGAACGGGTTCGCCGTTTGTCCCGGACCGCGGCTGAGAAATGACCACCAAGACATGTCCTGCTTTGATGCCACATTGGTCTTCTTGGTTGTTTTGGGATTCTCAGGTCTGATGCAGCTAAGATTTCATTGTGAGATTTTAAAAACATATAACTATTCATCTTCTATTTCACTTTCGCAGGTAAATGAAGCCCAAGACTTCGGAGGATATGCGCTGGATTTCATGGCAGGTTAGTAAATAGTTCTAAAACCTTTGTTGTTATTTGATTATTGATTATGGCCAATAATAGTTGTATTACTAATTACAGTAATAATAATACGACTACTTCTACCACCACTACTACTAATAATAATGATAATATTAATAAAACTATTTCTTATTATAATTATAATTATTATTATTTGATCATCAACTTGAGTCTTTGTCTCTGTCAGATTCTCCTGCCACACTGGAGAGCAGTCTGTCTCCAGGTGAACTGGTGCCCTTTCAGGGATGTGTAATTCCTCCACTCACCCCTCAGCGGGGCTTCTCTTCAGAGGACAGTCTGCCTCGCTCATGCACAGACGCAGGACATTCATATGCACAAGAGGAGACTCTGTGGAGGGATATTGCCCAGTACCATGCCAAGGCCTTAGGAGATTCCACTGAAGTCAACAATCAGGTCATAATGTGTTTATATATATATATATATATATATATATATTATTGAGAATACATTAAATCCAGTGTTGTATTAATCATGTGTTTGAGGTGTAATAAGTAGGCGATTTAATGCTTATGAAATAACACATGCCAGTACATCATCTAAACATAAAGATGCACATTGACCATAGAAACGTCAATGTCAACGAATGTATTTGTCTCATATTTTCACCTGCAGCTCCATGAAATTCTGCAGAACAAACAGGAAGAAATTGATTCCTGTCAGGAGAGAAACCTCCACCTGAGGCAGCTGGCCAGTCGGGCAAAGAACTTGGCCTCAGTTCTAGAAGTGAGTACGACTGAATGCGTATCGTCACGCTTTCATCCTTCAACTTCTTATCTCTTATCTCCGCCCCTGTCTGGCTTTCATTTGCACATTTCCTTTCAGAAACTTCTGACAGTCGGAGAGCCACGTCCAAAAGAGTCAGTGATGCCATGCGGCCGCGAAGCTTCCCTGAGTCCCTGCAAGCGGCAGCGTCTGGATGAAGGATATGAAACAGAGTCCTCTGACTCAGTAGAGGACATGCTGAGGGACATCAGCACACGCTGCAATGCTGTCCTGCATGGCGCTGCTGCTGCAACAAAACCACGGCAGCAATCAGAGACTATACGCATGCATGGCTCATTCTCAGGTCTACAAACCTCTATTTCTAAAGACAGCATCCTGGACAGAGCAGAGCCTGAAGAGAGTGCCTCATCTTTCAGAACCTCTATTAGAGAACACAGCACCATCAGGACGCAGGTGTTTCCCAACGGGCATGCCTTCACCTCCGTCACTCGGCAAGGAGGCTACCGTTTTCGCTGGGTCCCCAACGACAGCTGGAGCCAAGGTTAACAATTATAAAAGTGTATTCCAATCACACTTGTGTCAATTCAAGAGTGGAAGGAAGTGTGGGTGGGCAATGCTTGTTAATGCTTAACTTATAATCCATAGGGATATTGGTGAATGATTAAATGATGCTTCCCTCAGGTAGCCTGTAAGATGATCAGTCAGCGGTGGCGCCAGACAAAGGAAACGACACTGCCAGAGCTTTTGTTTTCATTGCGTTCCTGTTTACATGCCTTCAAATGTAATGATCCAGCCAAACAATAAAACAATGTCATGTTTATTTTTGTAAATGTAATATGTTAATGTTTTGTTAAAAGTCAAATATGGGAATAAAATAGTATATTTTATAGAGAACCGACCTGAGATTGCTATTATCCTATTATGAAACGAGGGCTCATATGTAAACAAATGCAAAGAAAGCAGTCAGACAAATCTGACCCCTGACCTCTTGAAGAATCAGGGACTTCTTCCCCTTTGTCCCTGACCGAGGGACTGTGTGGTCTGAATAAGGGTATTGCATTCGGTCATGATTCATTGCATCCTACATCCTTGTTTATATCCTTCTTTCTGGAAATTGCATTTTTTTGTTGCTGTTGTACGATTAAATGCTGTTGTAAACCATGTGGTAACACTTTATGGTTATCTAATCAGTATTCTCAAGCCACAAACAATTATAGGTGTAAACACTTCAGGGTTTTTAGTAATACTTTTTTTTAACTAGCTAAAGACTACAGGACAAGAAAGAGTAACTTTATATATATATTATGTTGGAGATCACCTGAAGTTTAGGACAAGATGTGATACAAAACACAGAAGCTAATGTACAATTATGTTTAATGTCCTACACAGTTCAAATACAATGTCGAAGGAAAAAAACTTGCAACCATTTCAATCTTTTACACTGCAGAATAAAGTGTGCCTACAATAATATTAAAACTGTATTTTCTCCCTCTGTCAACAATATTAAATATTTGCTGTTTTGCCACTTAAAATGATTTTCGTTTCATACCCGATTCAGTGAATTGTGCTTTATAGGCTTTATAGAAAAGAGATCAAATAAGGAAATCAAAAGAAGAACAGCTAATTATCTATCAGAAGAGGATGTGGCCATCTGACCTATGTCTGTGATGTTTCTTCAAGATCACTGTCGGGGAATTTAGCTGTGAAAAGGGGTGGTGGGGGGGGTGGGGTGGGGGGGGGGGGGGGGGGGGGGGGGTTAGATTTGCATGGGACAGACTTGTCCATGTCAAATTTTAGATGAGACACCTGTTCAAACGTCCCAAACCTGGGCCGGCTTACATAAGAGTGGAAGTCAGTGAAGGCAACACTCCAACTCATAAACAGGTCATAATTGCTGCTGTCTTTAACACAGGCTTTAACAGCACCTCCTATAAGAACCTGATAATGAGAAGGGGTGTGATGAAAACAGTAAACAGACATTTCAGTGTGACATGGATAGATTCATCACAGAGAAACTAGGAACTGTATATTTGTGTAATTTAACAGAGACATTTCTGTAAACAAAAAGAAAGATATAAGGTATAAAACACTGTGACACAGCTCTTTATAGCTTGACATGACCAAGCTGTTGATTAAATATAAAACTATGTGAGAATAAAATGCTGAACTTACTTGTCACATGACTTCAGCTCATAGACAAATAGTCCGTCGCTGTACTTTATCTCACTATAATTTATTATATGAGCCTGATCAATCAAATATTAAATAAATAAAATAAATGACAACACAACAAAGTAAGTGATCACTTAGCAACTATACTCAATAAGTCACTTCTATAGGGCTTCACACCTACATACATTATATACATTATGAATTATTAACATCGTGATGCGTCCTTTATTAAGTCATTCCGGATAACTTTGTCATCCGATTATTAATGAACTAATTATTATTTACTGCACATTAACTAGTTGACTGGTAGTTAGTTTTTTTTTTTTTTGTTGTTGTCTCGTCACCAGTCCAAATTTTGTCTACCTATATTGTTACCTATGAAGCAATCAATGGCAGTACATTTTATGATGATCATGTATTTGTGTTTAATAAGTGTCTATCAAGTCAACTTTTATTTTCTGCTATATGCAATTAAAAATAATTCCTCCATTATGTAATATTAGCATCATATGAGAGGGATTTTAGTGCAGCAAATTTCACATTTAAGCAGCGCAGACATGAACAAAAATAAAATAAATGGGGGTACAGCAACGCCCTGCTTGATAATAAGCCTGCTGGAGTAACTGCATGTGAATAAAAGAGCATTGTAACCAAGTCTTCATCGTTCAGACTCCAGAACATGCCTCCTTGATCCAAGATGATTACCGTTAACAATTTAAATTCCTGCTGCCAACGGAACTCACACAGGACGCTTCTCATGTAACCTTCACGCCGGCTTAACGCGACACTTCAACTGCAAACAAATCCGTTTGTCTCTGACCAGCTCGGCTGCGAGAGGGCGCAGCTTTGTTTAAGCTGGTTGTGACACATTTGACCGGTTAAGCTGCCGCCAAACTGCGGGAGGGGGGGGGGGGGCAATGCGGGAGAGAAAGGAAAACACAGACACAATGAGTTTCTAAGGTGACTGAAGGCAAACCCGCAGGGACGCTGCAAAGCAGACGGAGTCCCGCGGGAAAGAGGGTGGCTTAAAATAAAATAAAGTAAAATCAGTGAAATAACTTCCATTCTTTGTAGCTGGATGCTGATATATGGGCCATTCTACCAAATTGGTTCAATTTGCTGTCCCACAATCATATATTTAAAAAAACAATAAATTGTTCAGACCTTATACAAAAACGTATAAACTTCTATATAAGCAAACAACTTCAAATAAAGCGGAAACATATAATCTGAATGTAAACAAACAGGTGCAAAATAAATCTTACTTTCTTTTAGAATTTTGTTTTGCCCAGACATGACCCTAATAAAAGGACTAAATTATTAACACCTAACACCTTTATAAGTCTATTTTACATACACTGCTTTAGAGGAAAGGCGCATCACGTGTTCATCTCACGTCTTTGTGCTTTGATAATGTGCTTTCATGACCCGACTCCAAGGAAAAATAAAGGATTATTTCAGCCTGCTACAACATTTTGGTAATAGGTGTGAATGAGGTCATCAATCAATAAAGTTTATGTAAAAACACAAGGCTACAATATTAACCCACGCAGTTTATTACAGGGGAACATGTTTGATGAAAAAGAGCAAATCCAGTTGAAGCAATTTGCTCTGATGAACGTATTTTTGATGGAGGCTGCATGAATCACAAGCAGCAGTTTGGACGAGCTGTAAACACGTGTCACGCATTTCCGGGCTCGTGCTCGTGCTCGGGCTGTGTTTGCGCCATATGGATGTGGCAGGTGGCGCGAACACGCACTACTCGCGCCGTTCAGCCCGTTTAGCGCCAGAGAAGCGCATCACCCGAAGGTGCGCCCACGGACACAAGGGTTACACGGAAAAATAAATAAATAAATAAAAAATATTTTTAGTATCGTGTTGCCCCTTTGAATGAGGAAAAACAAGTATAATATTCATTTTTGTTTTAATTGACATGCAGAGTATACATCTGAAGGAATATTTGAGTTGTCAACAATGTTTTCCTTCAGTGAAAACGAAATACAATAAATGTACCTTTTATAAGAGCAACATTTAGTTTATATCATGTGAAAACATAAAGATAAAAAAGGGTCGTTTTCTGCTTATCTTCTTCTACTACTAGTATTATGTCCGTTATGCCCATATTAATATATTTTTCTGTCCGTTATTTAAGTTACATTTTTGAAATTGATCTTGAATCCTTGTTTTAAATCGCCTTTATTCAGAATGAAGAATGTTTAATTGTTATATGCAGACAGCTGAGTGTGGCGGCCTGATGCCTCCGAAATGAAGCATATGCAGGAAATTGGCGACATCCATTTCACGACATTAATGTTTTTGCTTTTTACAACTATTTTTACAACCAGGACAAAGGGAAGGTCTATTTAATGGTGAACTCCAAGCCCCGCCTTATCACCAATAGCGGGAAGGAGCACGGTGACTCCCGCGCCCCCGTCCGCCCGGGGAGGCTATTTAACGGAGGACCGAGTCCATCAGGAAGACAGACGGCAAGTGCGTTGGGACTGAGCGGGGCCCCCCGGGCAGGCGGAGAGGGAAGGAAATGCTGATTTAGTCATGTTGTGGAAAGTGAGATGCATGTAAAAAAAAAAAAAAAAAGGACATTCAAACTGGGTGAGTAGACCAAATTTACAAAATGTAATTATCATCCAGGAACCTATTTCCTTAATATCATGAATAGGCTGCTGCTGCCAGGCAACCAAACTCCAAACACATGGCTCTATAACAAAGTGTTTTACATTCTGGTGTTTATTAAATAACACCCATTTACTGCAAAGCCTAATATACATAAATAACCACACATTTTATTTATTTATAATTATTTTAAAATCGAGATTATGTTCTTTTTTTAATTTTATTTTGTGGTTTAGTCTGAATTTATGTTTTCATAAGAAAGATAATGAGAAGCCTGACAATGTTTTTTTTAAAGGTAAGACATTATACTGCCTTTTCATACTAAGATAAAAATGATTTTAGCTGTGCAGACCCTTCCGGCTTGTAACCGGTTGGTGACTATTTGTACTGCTGCTGGCTGGGCGATCTGATTGACAGCTGTCAGATACACTCCTCACTGCTGCTATTGATGACCTCAGAAACCTGACATCCTATTATACTTTCATTCACCTATGTAATAGAACTGTTCAATAAAGGGGGAAGGTTAAACTTTACTTTTTAAAATTTCTAAATTTTCTCTATGACAGCAGCTCGGCTTTCATATCAACAGTCAAATTCCTATCTTTTGCATATCCAAAGTGAGCCGTGACTGGTTTGGTGGCAGTGTAATGTTAACTGATGTCTCTGTCGCCAGCTCACACTGCGCTGCTCCCTGAACAGTTACAATCGACTGCACTTTCTTACTCATGGCTGTGCAACTTTGTTGCAGAAGAAAATGTACATATTTGAGCATCTGTTGTCACAAAGAGTTAAAATAGAACAATCGAGGACACCAACATGGGCCTGATATCATCGTGGGTGGCTGGTAGGCAGTGCCTTGTTTGCTGGTTGATTCTGAGTGCCAGCTTACCCGCTGCTGCCCTCCAACTGCCCATTTCATTCCACACCAGCAGCCCCCCCCCCCCCCAGGACTTCTGTAACTAACAGGTTCTTCTCGCAATTAAAGAAAGGAGGTTGAGCATTTAAAACACGAGTCATCTGAAGATGACTTATCTCCCTAAAACCTGCAAAACAACAACAAATTCATTATGACTTTGGTGAGCAGATAACCTATAGAGGAAATAGCAACCTTCTACAACGCCTCTAAATGATCTTCCCATGGAAACAACCAAAATACATTTAGTACAAAAATCTTAATATGCAATGAGGTTAATGTATAGTACTATTGAACATGTGAATATTCTTGGCAGAAAAAAGCTGAATGATTATGATCGATCAGAATAATTGATACTGATAATATTTTATCATCATTTTATGGCTGTAAATAAAGAGCAAATGCAGCTGCAGGGTAAGGAAAAAAAAGCACAGACCTCCACCAAGCAGCTCATTCTCCTCATAATTGGATTTACACCAATATGGTAATCTGGATCATCATCAAAAGGTTCTAAATTGTTCTTGGTATCTTTGTACACCAAACATTAAACATAGAAGCGAATCAGAGTTGATGTGTATTTGTAACAGATTTTTGAATCCATAAATGGAGTTTTCGGGGTTACTTTTTCTTTCTTCCTGACCTCATTCTGGATCAGATCCAGAATACATTTAGTATAACAGTGCATATCGGACCACTTTATGACTGTGATTTTTGGTGAATGAATCGAATGCATATTTTACAAGACAGAATCTTTTTTTGGAAAAAGCCTCAATTAGAAGTAAATGGGAAAATCCAGATTATTTCACATTCAGACAGGTATCTGGATCGCTTTCAAAATTTAATGGGATCCGTTAGACCAAGACCCGCATCAGCAAGAGCCATCCAGCAGTTTTTATGTAATCCTGCTAACAGACAAAACAACAGAACAGAACATCCTTGGCAGAGGTGATTTGATTCAGGGGCTGAAAGCATTTTCTTGTTTTTACAACATGAAATATCTCCAGAAAAAAATTCTGACGCATTTATTCTTTGATGAATGGGGCAAAATAATATACTTCACCTTTTGAAACAGATTTTAATGCAAGCATTATAACTATAGGAGCTACATAGCACAAACAGAACCGTAAAATAAATCAGATCCTTCAACTGCAGCAGTGGTCATCATCAAGGAATGTTCATTGTCATTATTGATCATAGTTCAGTCGGATTCTTCCTTTCCTTTCAAGGCACAGGAAGCGCTGACATCACACAGAGATGGGTCCGATTATCTCTGCACTCGCTCCATCATAGCTCCACCCGCTTCTTCACAATGATTTCCCTCACCAACGCCGTGGCCTCCAGTCGAATGCTCTCCATGGGCTCATCCGTTCTCCAGAAACGGACAACTTTCCCTTCCGGATTGACCAGAAACTTCCAGAAGTTCCACTTTGGGATCTTCTGCACAGAATCTGAAACGTAAGATATTACCAGTCAAATGAAGCTGGAATCGTTTGAAAATACTCAAAATGTTGTTTCCAACAATCAGCTTAATAATAATGTTATCAATCGTGTAGCTTCAGATTGGTCTATCGACTAATGCTACTGCATTAGCGTCAAATTCAGCGTATCAGTGCTTCATTAATTATTATTTTAAGCAACTTAATATGCTATAAAGCCACTTAGTACAGCCCTTGAATGCAACACTAATGCTCATGCCGAGTCAGCAAAACAAAACCGTGTATTCCTATTTTATTCACACACAAAAAAGAGTAGCGATCAACCTGTGAGGAATTTGAAGGCGGGCTCGGCCTCTGATCCCATTATTTTGATCCTGCTGAAAAAGGGGAAAGTGACGTCGTAGGTGGACATGGCGAAAGCCTCGATGTCCCGGCTGGTCCCGGTCTCCGTGTCCCCAAACTGTCCGCAGGGGAAGGCCAGGACGTTGAAGTGGGACGTGCCCAGCTCTCGGTGGAGCTCCTGCAGAGACCTGTAGTTCGACTCCGTCTGCTGGCTGCGGCTCGCCACGTTTACAACCAGGGACGCCTGCAGAGCAAGAGAGCGAAGGAGCAAAGGAGAAGAGGAGAAAAGGAGAAAAGGAGCAAAGGAGCAAAGAAGAGAAGAAGCAAAGGAGAAAAGGAGCGAAGGAGCAAAGAAGAAAAGGAGAAAAGGGGCAAAGGAGCAAAGGAGAAAAGGAGCAAAGGAGAAAAGGAGAAAAGGAGAAAAGGAGCAAAGGAGAAAAGGAGCAACATAAAACACAGTCTCCTGCAGCAAAGCCCGAATCCATTCAACACGAATCTACTCGGAGCAGCTGGTGACGATGATGACGATGATGACGATGATGATGATGATGATGATGATGTGGACCTACTTTTCCTCGGTACTTCTCCAGAGCGACTGTCCTCCCCTTCGCGTCTTTCACCTCGAAGGAGTAGAAGTCCTCCGGCTCGCTGGGCTTGCTGAGCTGCGTCTGCAGGAGGAGCAGACAGGCCGCTCCGACCGCCACGCTCAGCAGCACCGCCACCCTCCTCGCCTTTGGGCTGGAGGACTTAGCGCGGTAGCCCCCTAACGCCTCCATCTTGGAGGGGGGGGGGCGGGGGGTAAAGAACGAGCCTTCCCCGGCCCTGCCCCCCAAAAAAGGGCTGGAGCTGAAGTGAAGGCTCTCAAGAGGAAGTCCCAAAATAAACGTTGATGGGGGAGAAACAATTCTGACATTCACAGTTTAAGTGTTGATACAAAATACACAAGTATTTTATTATTATTATTATTATTATTATTATTATTATTATTATGATAACCCTGGAAACAGCTGCAGGACTTCACTTTGGGCTTTCTTGTCAGAACGTAGAGATGAAAAGTTCGAAGCTCGACACACCAGACTGACCAGAGGAAGCTGAAGGGTTCCTTCAAAATAAAACGAGTCATCTGCTGGTGACATCCTGAATCCCACTGGCTCTCTAGTCTGGGTATATTTATTCATTTGAGTTACGCTGTAGAGAAGATAACCAACCTTCAGACTCATCTTGGAATTTATATTAAATATTCGATAATCTATTAATTAATTTGATCATTAAATGAAGACAACATTATTGTTAATATAATATATTATAATATATAATATAATATAATATTTTTGTTAGTTTGTTTGTTTGTTTGATCGATCAGGGACATGATATGGCCAATCACAAGCTGTTCAGCAGGCAGATCGCAGTGAGGGTCCTGCTGCGAGTACACCGCTGGCCACTGGGTGGCAGTGCAAGCCCAGTTTTGAGTTTGACACAGTGAGTCATAGGCTGGAACTGGGTTCTCCACCAGGCCAGAGTCAACCAGTCCAGAGAGCCCCAGTAAACATTCGAGGTAAACAACAACACCACAAATACATAGAAGAAAATATACACAAAAATACTCTATTGTATATATGTGCAAGTTTCTATAGCTAGTTCGTATCATTTGCAAATAATAATCCATATATCCACTTTTAATTCCATTGGTAACAGAAGTACCATAAGCACAATAAATGTATCATGTATAATAGTAATAATAGTCAAACTCCTCATGGACTGACCACTGTATGTTCTCCTGAGGAACGGTAGCCTTTAATTACGTAAAGGTTTTTGACATTTCAGCTGTCTCTCTGTGTGTCCAGCCCTTTCATTGCAGCACTGTTGTATGATGAAAGTCAGTTTTATCCTTTCTATATTATCTTGCCTCATTCAGAGACGGTGTTGGCGAAAGGCGTATCCTCCCAGCATGGCTGTCCCACCACCAAGAGCATCCGATGCCTCCGCTGCAAGAGGAAATGCTTCTCAACAGGTTTCTATCAGTCAAATGTAGTTCTGGCTGGATGTTTCTTCTCTCTAAGACTGGTTTTAAAAACAGACAGTGAAGAAGCGAGTCTGATGTGCAGTGGTAAAGCGTCCCAGAGCTTTGGAGCAGCAACAGAAAATACTCGATCCCCTTCTGAGCTTCCACCTCGACTTTGGCACCTCCAGTAGCAGAGGTGCTACAGGATTTTGAATCAACCGGAGGCGCGTGTAAGGGAGAACTGGCTGCAGAAGCCATTGGGACCAAATATAATCACTTCGATGTCATACAAGAAGGAAATGGCAGAATTGTTATAAGCAACTGAAACTGCAGGAGGATGGTGGGAGGTCTTCTCATATTTCCACAACACACTGGGCTCTAGTTTCTACATCAACACATTACAAAGCCCGAGTTTATTAGGTTTTCCATTTTGCACATGTATAGAATAGACCTCGTATGCATTGCTTTGTGCGTTTGTGGGGTTATGAAATATGTTTGCATTGCAGGTTGTAATGAGAGAAGACATCCTCTTCATCCATTTTCTGTACTGAACAAAGCTTCTGCGAGTCCGCAGGGACAGTCAGTGATGAAGTTGGCAGTGGAAACTCAATTCATAGAATGGAGGACCTGCTTGAGGACACGTGTACTTTGAAACACACCAGCAGTCTGACTGTTTGTGGTCGCTATGTCTCTTTCTCTAACCTTGTAGTTGTGGGATGTTGAACTCAAGGAGAAAATGAGTCATCTGCCCTCACATTTGTCTGTGGTCAGAGCCCTTTCCTGGAAACAGCAGTTACTCAGCACGTACGTGTTAAATGCAAAGACACGAAACACCACTTTGCTTTCAGCACCATCCAAACGAAGACTGCTTTAATGATACGTATAAATATGAAGTGTGTGTAATGACAGTTCTGTTATTTAGTTCCTGCAGCTCTGTTCTCGGACGTATCCATCACCTCGACCCTCGGGCTTCTACACCTCCGATAGGGGCAGCCGTCCAGGAGGAGGGCACCTGCAGCCTTCAGTGGTCACCAGGAGGCGCCCGGCTAGCCAGCGGCTCCACAGAGGGCCGCTGGCACATTAATCTTCTTCTGTTTTTCCATTGTGGGTCACGGGAGTTGCTGGAGCCTATCCCAGCTTGCTATGGGTACACCCCGGATGCGTTGCCAGCGCATCATGGGGCCACACAGAGACAGACAACCACTCACGCACACACTCACACGATACGGACAAACTGGGGCAGACAATCCACCTGAATTGCATGTTTCTGGAGGTGGGAGGAAACCGGAGAAAGCCCATGCTGACACGGGGAGAACATGCAAACTCTGCATGGATAGGATTCACACCCGGAGCCTTCCTGCTGTGAGGCGGCAGCGTTGACCACTCTGCCACTGCGCCACCTGGTCTCATTTAGCCCATAAAATATCACATTTGTTTACATAGAGATAAGAGGATAAATGTACTGTGTGCATTCAAGAGTTAAAATAATGTTTTGATGCTGTACTTCTCACAGTCCTGCATTTTACATGTTTAAAACAATGTCTAATATTTTTGTATATGGCTCTTTAAATCAATTTTTAGCCCTTTATTTTCCTCTACATCCAGTTAAAGGCTCTATTCTGCATCAGTCTTTACCAGGCTTGTGTTTTTATTTGATGTTGATGATGTTAGTCACTTTGTGTGCCCAACAGCCACTAAATCATTTTTTTGCAGTTGAACATTTGTAAGGGATTATTTTTGTTTTCTGACAACTCATACACAACAATCACATCAATTCAATATTCTCTCGGCAAAGATGTACGTGCGAGAAAGAAATATATTACCAAACCGCAGTTGAAAGAACACGTTGTTGAAAGTGCCTGTGGTAAAGACTTCCTTCAAAGGAAAAACGACCCCTGTCCAAAGTGCTACATCTCATGGTTGCATTGATGCGAGGGTCAGACATCTGTTTCTCAGGCCGTATTATGCAGATACTTTCATCATTAAATAAGTTCAACTTTTCATGAAACAAATTGAATGAATAAAAACTATAATGAGCAAAAAGCAAAATATTCTTTCCTTCTTTAAAAATGCATTTCATGCTAAAACAGTGGATAGATTTGATGATGCACTAAAGCAGTGTGGTCCAAGATAGCCTGTTAGTTCAAAGTCCAGGTCACACCATCATCTACTTCAAAATTCACATAAATAATTCAAAGTTTTTATTCTGTTTTAGTGAAAGAATTATTTATAACATGTTCAGTATGTCAGTACATTTGTGATATTCTGAAAGTTAAATGCTTACTTTCTTTTGAAAACTAAGCTTAGTCTAAAGTACACATTTTATATAAAAGGAGGACCTAGGGCCCTAAATCCTATTTTTAGGATTTGTGTTACATTGACAATCTGTTATTTTTATATTTTATTCCACAATCAAAATTATTTGTGGAACTTGTTTCCTGCCTCATATGGATAAATAAATTAGAATTTTTCTTTGATTCTTTTCACAAAAACATTAACCCAAAGAATTTTCTGTAAATAAATTATTTTTCTGGGACAAAAGATTGATGTCATTCTAATCACTGTACAAAAAATGGGTGACAAATTCCAGCATATTGTAAAATGGATATTCTACGTCTGTTTTTATACAGATTAAATAAATAACACAATATATTATCAGGACAGAGCCAAGAAAGCTTTATTTTTTGTGAACAGATATGGCTTACCAACTGCAAGCTGTAGCTTTAATAGGTATGTGGCTGGTATAAAGTTCTACACCCAACTCCTGTCAAGAAATGTTTTTCCCAAGAAGTTGAAATATTGTTTTAAAAAAAAAAATAGCATAAACAATTTTCCAACAATCAACACATTCCATTAGTTCTATTTTCAGATCTCAGTCATTCTCTTTCATCAATCTAGTGTAATATCCTTTAATAGGTTTTATTTCATGGTTTTTACATTTTCTGACCTGACATTATAAACTACAAGAAAGGGCAGCACTCTTTACCAAAAAAAACATTTCACAGTGAAACCACATCCTGTGAGCTTAACACATAAAAGCAGGCACATGCAATGAGGTCGGCTTCAGTGCTTTCAAGTCAGAGCAAAGAGAGTGATACCTAGAAATGTTTGGCCCAAAGGGTTTCATCCTCCCTGCACCGTGTGTGATCCTTCTCCTCCTCTTCCTCATCTGGCCTGGTGAGTAATACATTCAAAATATTAGATCATTTACCGTTGTTTAAAGTAAAGTAAAGATAAATGGTGGTTCACCCTATATTCTCATCATGTCAAGGGCCCTATATATGGGTGTGTGTGGATTGTTTAGAGGGGACCATTATAGGGGGTGAATGTAATTTCATCGTGTGTATTTGCATGCATCATCACAAAGAATAAAAGATTAATATTTTTCAAGGGCCAACTGGTCCACTGAGGACGCCATTGCCCTCACCTCTGTTCTGAGCCACCTCGAGCATGCTAGGAACTACGTAAGAATGCAGTTCATAGACTACAGTTCTGTCAGGGTGCAGACAGGAAGGGCCCAAAAGCACGACGGAGAAGAGAAATCCAGAAATTGAGCTTGATTAATCAATAACTGGGTAGTCAGTCCAAACCAGCAGACAAATCCGAGGGAGCAGGCAAAGAGAAAGTTCAAAAACCAGGCAAATCAGACGAGTCCAACGGGGCAGGTACACAGGCAGAATCCATAAAAGAGGCAGGGCCGGTACACACGCAGGCGGGTCCAGGAAGCATGCTGGAAAGTAGGATCATGCCACTAAACAATCTGGCAGAGTGCAGAGGACTGAACAGAGACTAAATACTGAGGCGCTAATGAGGAGGTGAGTGTCGCACGTAGAGCAGGCGGCATGAATCAGGAGATAATCTCATTATAGGTGTGGAGCTTGTCCAGTCACTTTTTTATCTTGTCTTGAATACGGCTTCCTGTTTTTGCTGCTTTAGATACTTTCATATGGATACAGTATGTCTGGTTGTGCTAAGCTTAATTTGCACTGACCTGGAGAGATTCTTTTCATGTTGATGCCTTGTGCTAATATGATGATGATAATGATGGTTTTCTTGATCTACATTTTGCAGCACAGCTGCAGTAGTAATGTCTTTTAGACGGTTTCATTGGGTTGACTGATTATTGACTAATGTATCTACGTTTAATTATATTGATGACCCGAGTCGGATCTGTTTCAGGTCATGGCTCTGAGATTATTGGTGGGAAACCAGTGGAGCCCCACTCGCTGCGTTACATGGCTCTGGTGAAGAAACCTGGAATGTGTGGAGGAACACTGATCGATCCAATGTGGGTCCTGACTGCAGCCCACTGTGCTGGGTAAGAGTGTTGCATGCATTCCTAAAATTGTGCCAAATTCATAAAATTAAGTACAGCTAATATTCTTTCTCCTGAGATAATAAAGACATGATGCATTGATATATCAATGTCATAATGCATGACTTCCTTGCGCACTGTTAGCTTTTTAGCTTTAGAGGATGTGTACAAATCTAAATAAACCCTGATTTTCCAGCCAGTCCAGCATTAAAGAAGTTTTCCTCGGGGTTCACTCCATAAAAGCAGACGAAAAAGATTCCCGGCAGGTTGTCGGAGTTCAGCGTAATTATCCACATCCCTGCTATGATGCAGTAGAAAAGGTCAATGACCTGATGTTGCTCAAGGTAAGGTAGCCTTACATGAACCAGTGAATTAATGCTGAGATATAGTAATAGTGATGCAACCAAAAGTGATTCAAATTGAATGAGAAATTCAGGGTTGTATTATAAACAATGTGAATAGTGAAAATAAATAAATACTGAGCTGATATGCATGTAGATGTACAGTATATAGTACATATATATGTATATGTATATATATACATATGCATGTAATTATGTGTACATTATATAAATTGTGCAGGATTTATATTGAATCAAAAGTGACCGTATGACTGATTGGTGGTTAGAGACAGCCAGCATCAATAATTGCAATGCCCTCCTCTTACAAAATGTCAATGTAATTTTTTTCACATTTCAGCTTAAAAAAAAAGTGAAAGAAACTGACACAGTGAAATGTCTCCGGTTGGGTAGCACCGTCAAAGAACCAGAGCCTGGCACCAAGTGTCTGGTGGCTGGATGGGGGAAAACAAGTTACGTTGCTAAGCAAGGGTCAGATATCCTCATGTCAGTCAACGTGACTGTGATCAGCAGACAGACATGCAACTCTCCAGAATATTACAACTTTAAGCCCATCATCACCAACAGCATGTTATGTGCTGGTTCAGATGGCAAGAAAAAGGCCGATACCTGCCAGGTAAGAATGTTTTTTTTGCAGAAGTTTAACCACCTATCGTCACACTCTCAACATCTTAATGGCTACATAATACGTGTATTAAAATGATGTAATGCACGCCTTATTGTCCCTGTAGGGTGACTCGGGAGGACCACTGCTGTGCAATAGAGCCCTAGTTGGAGTCACGTCTTTCGGGCACAAATGTGGCCTGCCTAAAAAGCCTGGCGTGTACTCTCTTCTGACGGACAAACAACTCATGTGGATCAAAAGCACAATGAAGATTTCAATTCAATGAGCTCCCCCCCCCCCAAATGTCCTGGCTAAGCACTTCAACCTGATTAGATAGAGATCTTTGAAGGGTGTGTCTTCTGTCATTCTTTCAAAAGCTATAGAACTATTATATGTGCTGAAATTATCATTTAAAATCGCAGTTGTTTGCATGCCCTGGCTATTTACACATAATAATAATAATAAACAAGCATTTCTTCCTTTGTCAAGGAAAAGCCTGTTTGTGATTTGACCTTCATGCTCAGCCCAAATATGTGAAAATATGTTTCAATTTAAATCAGGATTTCTGATTGGTCACAAACCCTCTCATATAAGTCGTTAGTCCCACTCAGCGTTTCAGCTTTCTTCTTTCAGGTTCATGTTCAAATCAAAAGTGTACGCAGTCAATGTTTTCTCGCCGTGCTTCGAGCCTCCCTCTTTGTTAGGTCATCAATAGATTACGCAGAAAGGTTTACTGGATGATGGAATTATAGTAATGCCAGGATCATACAGGTCTGACTCGCTGATCCAGGGAGAGGTGCTTGCTTGAGTACTCAGACCACAATACAGATTCACACGATGCAGCTGAATACCCGCACAGGAAACATGCAAAATGTCACAATAATGCGTTGCACAAGAGACTTTGACACTCGTTTGTCTTGGTCCTGATTATTTATGGGTTTCTTAGTCTCCTTTATCTTAAATACTGTTTTTTACTTTCATTATTTTGAGTCACGTTTTTTTTTTCTTCACATTTGCTAATCATAGCCTGAAACTGTCCACAGTCTCTTGTGGCGCTGACGTTCAAGGTGTCACGGCCACTAGGTGGCGCACTCTGCATTAAAAAACAAGGTGTAAAAAAAATAGATACTAATGTGTGTTTAAAGTTCATCTGGATTCAGATTGGATATATTTACTGCGTGAAAATCTCCTTACAGAGTTCCACATTGACAAGTGGAGAACAACGTCATGATCATTGCAGCAAAAAAAAGATACATTCTATTGATTGGCTAATTGTTTTTATTTCATATAATGTCTGTCATGATGCGCCTTACAGCGAGAAGGTACCGGGTTCGAATTCTATCTGTGCGGACTTCGTCTGTTCTCCCCGTGTCAGCGAGGGTTTTCTCCCGGTTCACTGAAAGGCGGGGTACACCCTGGACAAGTCGCCAGTTCATATCATGGCACACATAGACAGTCTCACACAGTCATACATACGGACAATTTAAAGTGTCCAAGAAAGTTTCATGTTTATAGATGGAGACCGGAACCCGGAGGGGAACCAGCGTAGACATACAAACATACAAACTCCTCACAGCAAGGCTAGAGGTGGAATTCAACCAAGGACCTCCTTGAGGCAACAGCACTATCCACTGCGCCACTGTGCTGCCAACACATAATAATAGTAAGTAAAATACAAGACTACTAACACTACTAGCATGACTAAAAGGTAACTGACAATGTGTGTTGTTTTCTTAAAGTAGAAACCTGTTTATGAATTTGAGATCAAATACAAAAGGAAATAAAAAATTGCTTCCCTTAGTAACTGATCTGCCCTCTTGTAAAGGCGAAGGAATTAAATCTGACCTCACCCAGGAAATTCCAGCAAGCCCTTTATTTGAGCACAAAGTGAATTATCACTGACCAACCATCTGTCTGTGTGTTTACTGCGTTTCCATGGTCACCCACTGAAGCGCATTGGACCCACTTCAGTGCCAACAAAACTATTATAGAGCGCCACACCCATGTCAACGTATTTTGTCAAGTGTGTATTATTAAAGCTTTAGGCACATTTTGATAGACATTTCAGTAATGGAGATCATTATCCCTCTCTCTCTCACACACGCACTCACCCCCCCCCCCCCCCCACACACACACACACACACGCGAGGGTGAATGTTTACCTGTGCTTGCATCACCTATGTGCGTGTGGCATGGGCCGCCCACCTTGCCTCACCTTTTCCCTCAATGGCCGGTGACGCCACAGAGGGAGATCTTATTTCATAAAGATCAGTTCACACCGCATTGCAGCAGGTGAGTCAGGCTCATCTTATTATGCAGGTGTAAAAGTTCAGATTTTTAATCGCACAGTTCAGAAGACACTTAGCTAAGACAGTTTGTCAGAGCTCAAGAGACGGCATGTCTTTTCAGACAAATGTGAATATATTTCATTTCATTTTCTAACCGCTTATTCCGCTATCGGGTCGCGGGCCAAGCTGGAGCCAATCCCAGCAGTCAATGGGCGAGAGGCAGGGGACACCCTGGACAAGCCGCCAGTTCATCGCAGGGCAACACAGAGACAGACAACCAGCCACACACACACTCACACCTACGGGCAATTTAGTGTCACCAAGCAGCCTAGGCTGCATGTCTTTGGTGGTGGGAGGAAGCCGGAGAACCCGGAGAGAACCCACGCAGAGACGGGGAGAACATGCAAACTCCTCACAGAATGGCCACAAGCCGGAGACGAACCTGCGACCATCTCGCTGTGAGGCAACAGTGCTCACCACTGCGCCACCGAGCCGCCATGTGAATATATGTATTCATCAATTGAGTAATTATCAACCAATTAACACATCTGCAAAGATCTTTCACATTTGTGTGGAAGCTCGCTGCAGGTCAGACCAGCATTTAGCCTCATGATGTCGTCCTGACAATTAGGATACAACAATAACAAACACAATGAGTCACTCAATCCGATCCTCAACACGGCTGCATGTCAACCGGTGCCTCCAGAGATAGTAGCTCAAACCGGCCTATTCAATGTCGATTATTGTCCTTGGCACGTAAATTTCACCCAAAAAACAACTGCACAACAACTGTCAAGACCCTTGTCTGCCTTCAGATGTTTGTTTTTTTCATGTATTTTATTGGTGTTGAAATCAGATACTTAAAAACGTCAATCAGTTATTCTTCTGCACTTGATGTTTCGTTGCTCTCATCATTTCTCTCATTGCTCTTTTTCACCGCTGCATACAATTAACATATCATTTCTTATCATCGAATACTACCTCTGTACTTTCGGCTTGTCCCGTCCTTCTTCACTTAAAGGACATCATCATCCTCCCCAACACCAGCCACCATCGAATCGTCACTCTTTTTAGATTCAGAATACGCTCATTGCTGAACTGTCAGTTGGTCAGATAGTTATATATTCATGCTCTCTCAGAAATCAAACCTTCAGAGCTTCAGCCAAAGTACTAGTGGAGATACAGAGATTTCCAAAGATACCATGACAAAGTTTTGAGTACTTATATATCCTTATTTTTATGTACCGGTAATAATAAATAGTGAAATTAAGATGAGAGGATGCATGTGATGTCACCAGACAGCATAACAGAAGATGATTCCCATGACTTCACTAATGTGGAATTAGAATTACGTTAGAGGACAGCCCAATTATTCAACCAACAACCTCTCCAAAATAGGCATTGTTCATCTGCCATTGTGATGTGTGTGTGTGTGTGTGTTTGTTGTTATGAACATGGACGTCTGACCTCATAAATACTGTATGTTAATTACCTACGTGGAGAAGGAGGTTATGTAATTACCGGCGTTTGTCTGTCTGTCCGTCCGTCCGTTGGACTGTTAGCAAGATAACTCAAAAAGTTCTGGATGGATCTTAATGATTAGCAAATCATTACATTCTGGTGACGATCCAGAAGAGATCCTGGATTATGGATCAGTTTTAAATTTTCAGTAACATTCAATGGAGCTTCAAACTTTGTTCCTCAACATCTCGGTTGATTATTGGCTGATGTTTATGCTATTTGACACAGTCATGTAGGGTGGGGTCCTCTACCTCACCACCGAATTCTATCTGGTTCGGATCCAGGATGACATTAGGAAAAAATATTACATTTTAACATTTAAAAATCTGTTAAAACTCTGAGTACTTTTCATGGTTGGTGTATAAAGATATTAAGAACAATGTAGAACTTTTCGGTGATGATCCAGCTTACCATGTGGACGGTGTTAATCTAATTATGAGGGGAATGAGCTGCTCGGCGGTCTGCGCTCTCTGAGTGCTTTTCTCATTATAAACTGTGACACACAGACAGCTACGGTGTATATATATACATTACCAGTCCCTTTAACTCTGATAGAATCTGTTAGAGACAAAGGGAGGCTAACCTCCTCCTACCTTCAAACTGCACTTCTACTGTATTTTGAGCCACAAGCAGAATACATTTTTTTTACTATTATAACCGCTCTTTAAATTGTCATCAATGAATTCCATTCAATTCAATTCGTTTCTATTTACATAGCGGCAGTACATCGATACAAAGTTATCTCAAGGCATTTTCCAGGTAGAGCAGGGAAAGACAGAAGTATATTATCTCGTTATCTAGTCATGGCCTGAATGGTCACAACACATTTTTGCATGCATTTCCCTTCTGCGGGAGATCTGCAGGCAGGTGTGCAGCACGGTATCCATGAGGAATGGTGATTCCCTTTGTGTGCGCTGTTTCAACCACGCTCCTATTTCTCCACTCATATGATTGTCTTCAAGTATTTGTTTACATTCATGCCAACAGATAACTTCCAAGTTACCCGAGCATCACTAAAATACCTTAGACGGGACACGCCTCCACGTCTTTTTCCAGTGCACCTGTGCGACTGACTGTCGTCTGCCCGTGAACAAAGGATGGCGTTCAACACTGTTAAGAAAAATCCTGTGATGTCATAGCAAAACAGAGTTTGACTCCGAGCGAGGGTGGCAAGCGGCAAGGCAGCGTGAGAATAGTTGTGACTTCAAATAGAACAGAACCTGAAGCAATAAATTATTGTGACTTTCTGCTTTACGCGCTGAAAAATACTTTCCAGTCTCTCATTCCCGTTGCTCTTATGATTCCATAAGTTCATGTGCTGAATCTGTTCAGCTTAAATGTTAGTGTGAACAGGCTGCTGAGGAATGAGACGCATAAACACAAAAAGACGTTGGCGTAACACTGAGAGACTTTATTGGTGATCAAATTCCATCCCTTTTCAAGAGTTAGATGAAGAGCGCTTCGCTGACCTATAACAGTAGTGCAATAAATAAAAACCAATCCAACAGAAAATCAACGGACTGAATGCTCAGCATTCGCACATACAGATCACGACAACAGTTCAACATGCAAACACTCATACAATTGTGAGCAATAAATAATCACACTAAATAAATTACATTCTAACTATTTCTGGACGCTGCTTTTTTTTTACAGACTGTGTAATAAAGCAGTCTCTCCTCTCTTGGCGCTTCTCCGATCCTGCTCCTCTGGATGCTCCATCTTTCGGCTGGTTGAGAGGAGACAGAGAGAAGTGAACCGTCAAACAGCAAATTAAGGTAAATTAAGATAGCTAAGATCTGGGACAAGACAAAATCATTAACAAGCAGACTGGCTGGCTGTTTTTTTTATTTTTTTTTTATGTAATGGCAAAGAGACTAATATCTTTTTGATAATGAATCCCACAAATGATGTCTGCCACTTTTAAAGACAATCTTGCAACTCCAAAACATTGGAGAATTGCCATTCAGTTTTGTGTGAAGCCTGAGTGTACAAGACATCCCCAACATTGTCCAGGTGCAGAAAAAAACACCAAGATCAAATTCCCTAAAGGTCAAAGCTGCAGCTACGTAAGATTAGACTTAGCTTATTCTGTAAACTAGCGCACGTTCAGGTATGACTTGATAAGGGTTTGGGAAAGTTGAGCGTCGTCTTTAGATATTTTCACTGTCTCACACTTCAAGTACTCTCGAGAAAAAAATGCAACATTTTCTTTAAAATTGGCAAATCGGAAATGTGTAACAAAAAATTGTGTAACAATTCAGACAGGATAACACAATGTGTGTTTCGTGGTCATCCTTTAAATTCAATAATCAAATAGATTAGACTGTAATCATCAGTGTGACACTGACCCTAATATTGAAGCAATTCATCAGAAGTACAAACATGTGTCTTGAAAGTTAAGTTATAGTAATAATATACTATTTGCATTTAAAAACCTAAAAGCTCTGACAGTTTTACGGTGAAACATTTCTCGACATATGAGTCAGGCTTGCTATTCTCAGACTGGGGGAGATAGACGTGACGCATCAACCATGAGGAGAATGCTGCACAGTCACATTGTTTCTGGCTGAAACCTTTGTGTGTTGTCTCGGGGAAGCCTTGCACGTCTGTGAACGTGTGTTTGCTCGGAGAGATCTCGCCACCTGTAAGCAGGCTGAGGTCTCAACGTGAGGTCCTCACGTGTGTGCTACGGTGAGAGTGCTGTTATTGTTGGCACACAGGTCAAACTCTGAGACAGATTCTGTGGCTTTGCGTGCATGCTGACGTGCAGTGCACAGACGGGACAGGCCGAAACACCCCTGCCTAAGCCGGGGTAATTCCTCTGCTGGGGATTCCTCTTTGTGTGATGCAACCAGCAGCATTCAATAACAACAACAAGGGCACGATGTCGTCCGTCACTCTCTTAGCCCACTCTTTCCGGTTTGGTTTAAAGCTCACGAGAGCAGAGGACAGACATTACCGTCTGAGCACGTAAGCACGCTTTCGTCCAGTGAACTATTTATTTTAATATAAATTTTTTTGATACTAAAATTCTGACAATATCTTTTATATCAGGGATCGGCAACAGATACGGCTCTTTTGGAGACTGCACCTTATATTTTTACAATGAGCCCCAAATCTCATGATCATTTCTGGTTTGAATTGTCACCTGAATTCTCAAGGGTTGGAATGGCCCGGTACACTTTAGATTCTAATACAGTGAGAAGTAAAGTGAGTGTGTGTGTGTGTGTGTGTGTGTGTGTGTGTGTGTGCATGCACACTCAAGTAGGTAATGAACCTCAGTAACACCTACCTCAACTTGATGTCTTCATACCACAACGTCACGGATGGGATTCTGTAGCTTCTCCTGCTCTGTCCCAGTTCCCAGGTAGGACGCCAGGAAGTTTTTATGAGATCTGTAACTACAGAAGACATTCAACATAAAAAAAAAAACTGAGTATAGCAGTCAGATGTTCATTATGAAGTCCTTTTAAAAGGCAGTTTTGTCTCTTTTGATTGTTAAAGTTTTGTTTTTTTATTTACTCATTGTTTGGATCTGAAATTAAGGTAATGTCACTCCTGTCCTAACGAGATCTACTTTCCCTCCTCCACCCACACCGCATGGAAGAGTGTGGCTGTAAAGCTTTAAATGCATTCCATGATATTGGACTATTGACTTTGTCCCACATTACAGCAATGCCCGGGGTTTGGTTACATATTGATAAGGTGCTGGGTTTCCGGTAAACGGCAGCATTAGAGTAGCTGATTTAACCGATGTGACACGTTTCGCCGATATAGGAGTGAGAATGAGACACGAAAGTTGTAGAAATCAGAGTCCATCTTGTGAAAGATGAGCAATGCTTGTATTGAACGGGAGTGTCTGGGTGTGTCGATATTCCTTTGATGTGTCAACATGCTAGGATGCCAAGAACCGTTTCTGGGGATGATTGCGATTCGTTGAGACTTACTGGCAAGTGGTTCGTTCCCTTTACGTGTGTTTGCTTAAAGCTCCTAAAAATCTCCTCTAACAGTTTGAAAGAATGTAAAGAAACTGCAGGGTTTATATATGTACACTAGCATAAAGTTCAACTAAATAACAACCAGTCCAAAAATAAATGTTTGAACATTTTGAATCTGTCCTGTACAATGTGCACATAACACTATACAAATCACCCCATGGGTCCATGATGCACTTACTGTTTAATTAATTCATTGCTTAAATGTGCAATCATATTTTTAACTTATCCGATAGTCTTTTTCAAAATGTATGTCATTGTGTTTTCCTCATGTACTACATTGCTCATCAATTTTACCTTTTTATTTTACTGTCATGGATATCGAATACCGATGTCCTATCTGAAAGATATGTGAGCAGCTTCATCAATCTATATCCCAGTGTGTGTGTGTGTGTGTGTGTGTGTGTTAAATGCATACTCACTGAGCACAGATCAGCAGCAGGATGGCAGTGCAGCTGATGACTGACAGGACAACAGCAATGACCACTAAGACCATCTGCACCAGCTGAGTGCTGCTGCCCTGATCCTCCCGGGTCTTCGTCACCTCCAGAGTCTGGATCTCACAGCGCTCTCCATTGTAACCCTTCAAGCATCTGTGGAACAACGTGAGCAAAGTCAGTGATATTGCAGATTCATCTTGCCGTATCTACAGCCCAGAGTAACACACATAGTAAATATGCAGTGATTGTCTTCTCACATGCACACTGGCTCCTGCAGGCCCTCTATGTATTTGCAGTAACCATGAATGCAGTAGCCCAGGTAGGTGGAGTTGCAGGGATCCTCTGTGGTGCTGAGAGTCGATGTGTACCCATTGGTGAAGATCGTGTGCTCCGGGTTTAAAGGAGTGCTGCTTTTACTCCTCTGTTTGTTCCTCTTCTTGCCTTTGCCTTTCTTTTTCTTCCTCTCATCCCTGCTGGGAGATGAATCTGTAGAACAGGAAATCACAAGTGCCTCTTAAATGAAGGTATATGGTGCGATTTATTTTAGTTTTGATAATTTGAGGTGCTTTAAACCGTACAGGTCATATTTTTAGTTTTAGTTATATAGTTTGGGGGGGGGGGGGTCCAAGGAAATCCTGCGTGGGAAACTTTGGGAAATTTGTTTGCAACATAAAAAAAAGGATCAATTTAATTCAAATAATTTGTTTATACTCTATGAAGTAGCTAAATGTGGCCTTTCTAGATTAAATAATCAGAGTCTTGCATGTAGTCTCTAAACAAAAATAGTCTCATAGGACTAGTCTCTTAAAAAAGTGAAAATAAAATCAATGTCTGAAGCGGTTTTTTTGAATGTCTCACCACATTTTTGACCAACCAGCCACAGGAAAATTAAAATATAACCAACGAATTCTTTTGTCATACCATGAAAACTGACGTTTTTGGTGTCTCCTCCTGACAGCTCCTCATCTGTTTCTAGCTCATCATCAGTACTCAGTGACCCCTGGAGGCCCTCGCCGGAGGTCGGGCCCCGAGTCACCACAGCTAGTTCACTGGAGAACGAAGCCCCAGATCCCTGAGTACCAAAAGTACCACAGACGACTGTAAAGCAAAGAGCCCAGGAAACAGTCAGCGACATAATATCAGACATATACAAATAAAAATAAATTTTAAAAAAGCAAGAAAATGTAATGAGAAATTATGGGAAAGGTTTATGTCATATGACAAAAATTTAGGGAGTGTTTTTTCAGAGCTAAAAATAACCTGCTAACGTGAAGAGAAATCAATGCAATTATTAGAGAAGTTCATTTTTCTGCTACAAAACATACATTTCCACATTTTCTTTAGATTTCTTTTTGTGTGTGTGTGTGTGTGTGTGTGTGTTCAAAGAATCTCTGGCTGCTCCCATATTCGTTTTCAGAAACTTTGACCCATTTGCAGGTGACTCATCCATTCATCCTAAAACATTAAAAGAAATCTGAGCTTGCATACTTTATTAGCACTGAAACCAGTACAACCAGTCCACATCCAGAACCACGGTGTAAAAGAATGCATCTTGTGCACCAAACGACAGACTCAACACAGTATCTGAAATGTCTTCACATTTAACAGCACACCTTCACCCGTTCTAATTAGTCTCATGATAGAGCCTGTCCGCTCCTTCTCTCTCATCATATTGCTTCATATTTAACTTCTTTCAATCATTGATTTAGACTCAGCACTTCACACACACACACACACACAAGAGAAAATATAAAAACTCACCAAAGCACAGGAGACAGGTGAGGACGAGAAGGTTCATATCCCAGGAAGAGCGAGTAGTGTGTATGACGGGCCTGCACTGATCTGTGTGAGTCGGAGTGTGTGTTTGTCCCCTGCTGATAGAAGTTGCGCTGTGCTTTCTTCACCTCTGGGTGCAGCTTTTATAGACCAAAGCCTGCCTCTCAGTTCTAGAGAGATGGGTGTGTGTGTGAGAGAGAGAGAGTGAGACAGATGCAATCGCCTGTGTGTGTGTGTGGGTTTGTGTGTGTGTGTGTGTGTGTGTGTGTAATGATTAATCTGCCTCAGGGAACACATTTTACACCTGATGTTGTCACACATGACGAGTGTGACTGAATTACAGAATAGTTTGATGTATTCTTGTCTCCATTAAAACACAAACAGACTTCTTTAACTTATTACTTCCTCATGTCTCCCTCTGCGGTCACGGATAAGGCTCTAATTAGTGTCAAAGCATTAGTGACACCTACACACACCTACACACACACACACACACACACACACACACACAGTCAAACATTTCATCATAACTTTACCCTATTCATCTGACAATAGCTTCACATGCAAAGCACTGTTTTTTTTGTTTCTGACTTTATTATAGAATAACCTAAAATAACTAGAAATAAATTTACAGTTCACCGCTATTCTTGTAAATTTACAGCCCAATATTGATCACAATTTGTCAGCATATTACTGTAATTTACTGACAAAGCTGAGACATAACTGTGAAGTTTATCTACATTTAACAATATCGATGACCCGAGTCGGATCTATGACATTATCGTAACCTGTAATCGCATTTCTCTGATTTTTTATCTCTCCACATTGCATTGCAGCGTAATGTGTTTCAATGTATATTCAGTAGAATTACAATTGACAATCTTGTATCTCCAGTGTGAGTACTGCTTAATTATAATTTAGTTTCGTTTTTTTTTTTGTAAAATTTTGTTACGTTTTAGTATGCTATAAGGAACAAACTTAGAGCTAATCCACCTTTAAATGTTTTCTGTCTTTATAATGATGGATAATAATATTAATATCATTATTCTGTAGTACTGTACTTAAACAATAAATCATATTTCAATGCTTAACTATGTAGCATACATAGCTTTCAATATTTCTTATTTCTGTTACTGTTCAGTCACTGGTTACTACACACTAAATCTACTATCCTAATATTCTGTGTATGTTTTGCATTGTCAGTCATCAGACTGTCTATCTGTGTCTGACTCCTGCATGCGGTTTGATGAAATGATGCACACCGTTTCTATTTCGGTACACTGAGGAGACCTTAAGGGATGGGTGGGGATGCTGCACGGAAGAATGCGCCAGTTATGTTGTTGTGTCTATGAGGCCACCACATCGTTCGTGCTACGGTGGAATCCCGTATAAAACTGCTAGGAATGCTGGGAAGTCACCTCATTCCTCACCCTCAACACGACCACAAGCTCCTGACGTATTTTGTTTATAACTGCTTTGGAATTAGATTATGTGTAATGGCATTGGGGATGTGTGATATTAATATGTGGACAATCTGACACAAGCCTGGAGAAAAGCATCCAATGTAAACACACAGAAACGCGGCTCATGGCACGAAGGATGAAACTTTCTGATGAGGAAATACTTTGAAAGGCGCCATAAAAATGGCAAATATCTGACGAGCAGCAGGCTCACGATCATAGCTTATGCATAACCTTCAAAACTATGGACATCAACCTGATTGGGATGTTGAAGGATGGATCAGGTTGGGGTTGCTCCCATGGGAACCATGAATGTGAATGAATTGCCATTTATTGATAGACGTGACAAACACGGTCTCTTGCAACTGGAGACAAAAGTCAACATGGATTATGACAATGTAAAGTGGTCCAGTATGAGCAATAAATAATGTTGTGACTATGGGACTACATTTCTAATGATGGTCTGGGAAACGGAAGACTTGAAGTTGCAACTATTCGCCTATAACTCTGTGCTATCATTTAAATAGTGAAAGGCTTTTAAAGGTGTTAAAAGTGGACATGATCAGAAGATTGATGCAGAGATTATGGTTTTTTTTTGTTGAAAAAGAAAGCGATCCCATCTTGACTTCTGAGAAGCTCCGTGAAACATTGGTGGCTCTTTGCATAAAAAAATCAAGCAGTTTCCTGTGTACATTATACGTATATGGCAGGATATAATTTAAAATGTTATATTTATAATATAAATAATTGGAAAACAAATCGATGAGCATAGATTAAAGATTTAGATTAGATTAGATTAGATTGACCATACATTTCTGTGTCTGAAATTGTTCTGAAAAGAGTCTTCACTATGTTTTGTTGAGATGATGTGTAGCGCGTTTTAAAAATGCTCAGTTTTTCTGTAACCAATGGTTAAGATCGGATCCTGACTTAAAATGAATATCACACCCAATGACGACCCGGATTGGTACCACATTTATTTTTGTCACTGATGCAAAATCCAATAAAAAAAATTCATGTCAAGTTTATAAACCTCAAAACAGAAAATTGTTTGGACAACATCAACAAAATCCACTACATCTGGTAAATTGAATGGATTGAATGGGCCTGAGTTTCCTATTTAAATGACTGCTTTGTGGTTTTTGTGGACTTTTACATCAGGTGAACTTTGATCCCACTTATTTTTAATTTTTTTGACTGACCACAGTTTGGCTTCTCTACAAACAAAACCAAACAGAATCTGACCTGTACTACTAACGCGGTCTTAAGGATGGAGCACATGTCTACTGTGCGGAATGCCCATGGATTGGACATTGGATTCAACCTCTGAGGGTCATGAATATCTCCATAAGGTTTCATGACAACTTTGAGTTGCCATAGAGATGTTTGAGGAGAGGTGGGCTAACCGTCAGACAGACATTACCATCCTTAAAGCCGTGCTTAATGGCGCTTCCGTCAGCCACATTAGTCACTGCATGAGCAACTACTATTACTTTTGCAATAATTTTGTAATAACACTTACATCCAAAGCCTGGCGATTAGAGCAATATGCTGTGTAAGTGCATGCTAATGTGTTATAAGTATTCCTGAAGCAGGGCAGTGTCTGCAGCTTAGTTAATGTGTATGTATAATCACTGCTGTCAATTAGCATTCAGAACATATAAAGATGTGTGTGTCAGGTGCTAAAATGGCTCATTGACTCTGCTTGAAACATAAATGAGAGTGCTGAGTTTATTGATTAACTCAGCGCCGGACATTGCACTCATTAGATGAGGCATTATATGAACACGCAATATTAAATGACATTTTTTTAACATTTTATTTTGTGTAAAATATTACTTAAATGGAAATTTTCAGGTGCTGTGAAAAGTAACCCCGGGTCTGGAACTCTTGTCAATGAACAAGTTAAACATTTTGGAGATGCAGTTCCCTTAACTTTTCCTAGTGGATCCAGGTTTCCATGCACCAGCATAAGAGTACAACGGAAACACGATAAACAATTACATTGAAATAATGGTATTTGTTGCGTGATTTTTATCTAACGGTGAATAAATGCGATTCATCTATCTGAAAAGTAGAGCCTCATTTTTTAGGCATTATTCCATTTGTCCTGACATATCAAAACTGTGTAGAGGATAAACAAGAAGGTGTTCGTACAAAAAATAGAGCATGAGATCGACGAGAAGGTTGATTTGCTTGTGCAGGAAGAAAAATGTCATTGAAAAATTACAACTTTTTAGAAAACATTTGATATATTGACTCAGAATCAACATAAGGTTAACACTAAATATAATCAAAGCACTTATGTTGAAGCCGCATTAAAGGTGAAGCGTCATCATTTTATCAGTACGGCTAACAGATGGTCAAAAAGATGTTTCACACTCATCATTAAGCAAGTCATTCATTTATCTTCTTAACCGCTTTGTCCGTTATCGGGTCGCAGGTCATGCTGGATGAGGGGCGGGGTACACCCTGGACAAGCCGCCAGTTCAACGCAGGGCCACGCACAGACAGATAAGCATTCAAACACACACACTCACACCTATGGACAATTCATTGTAACCAATCTGCCTAATTTGCATGTTCTTGTTGGTGGAACTCGGAGAGAACCCACGCAGACACGGGGAAAACATGCAAACTCCTCACAGAAAGGCCACAAGTAACCTGGGACCTTCTTGCTGTGAGGCGCCACAGAGTGCTGCCTCAAACATTAGTGCTGTTTAAAATTATCTTTGTAAAATTATCCTGTACAGGAATCTTCAAAATATAATGACACAGAGACAATATCTGAACTCCAGATTTACGATTGAAACAAAAAACCTTCTTGCAGTGAGGTGGCAGCATTAGCCACCACGCCACCCTGCAGTCTTATTAATAGAATGAGTTGCAAGTCAATTTTTTCCCGTTCTGGGGCACAACTCTTCTAGTTGACTGCTCTGATCTCCGAACGCAATTCCCGGATTTTTAAAAAAATCTCTTTTAACCTTTTTACTTTTTAAACTTTGCGTTATTACAAAATGCTGTTATTTTAATGGGAATTAGTGAATTTTAAGTTCCAGAAAACTTTGCTTTTTGTTTTTGTTGTTTTATCTACAACTTGGCACAATTGCAGTTTTCTAATACAATTTGAATGTGTCATAAGTCTGTTCAGAAAGGATTAAAGAGGTGAATGAAGACAGAACAATTTGGAAATTCATTCTTTATTTTAATACACATCTTCAGTCCATCAAAAATATTTGATGCGGCACATAGATTTGTTAGTAAAAAGAAAAGAAACTTTACCAAACTACAACAACACATGAAGTGAGATTAAAAAATATATATAAAAAAACACAAGAAAATACTCTTGTTCATATATAAATACTTAAAATAAATTAGCAAAGTGAGAATACAGAACTGTTGCACTTAGTGGCCACTTTAATGGCACACGTAATGACAATAAAATAGTCACAATAAATACAAGTTAAACCAGGCAGAAAGGATTTATATAAATATATATATATATATAAAAGTGTAAACCGTGAATGTATGTAGTAACACATCAGAAGAAAGGGAGCTAGGATTTTCTAATAATTCATCTTGTGGGCTGAGTTAATGTTGACGAGAAAAGCCCTCAGAGAGCACAGACCTCCTTTTGAGTTATGTCGCTAACAGACTGACAGACAGACAGACAAACGCTGGCGTTTATATAACCTCCACCTCACTTCGGCGGAGGTTATTATCATGACAAAGAAAAAAAAAAATCTGTAAAATCTTGTGCATCCCCGTGTTGTCTCAAAAACGTAAAAGCATGATTAGATTAGATTTCTAAAGCCGTGGATCAGTGTGTGAAATCTTACACTTAATTATCAAAGACTTTCCCATGTCCCTTGTTTTTGACACACACAAGTAAGAACAAGTCTAAGCTCGTCTCTTGACCTAGTGCTATGTTGAAACTTTCATTTACGTAACAGGGACATTTTCAGTGAAGGATTCTGTGTTTGCTTGCTTGCGGCACTTAGTCAGGACTTCTTTGTAGCCCTGCATCTTCTGTTGATGTGACGATCGTTTCTTATACCTGTAAAATAACACACAGAATTACTCAGTCCATTTCAAAAGCAATGACCAAACATTGGTTTCTAACATGCCCAAACATCCTTGGGGGGGGGGGGGGCAGAGAGGTCTAAAGAAAAGGCTTTGTACTCAAAATCATTTCCTGTGGTTTGACATGTCTCTGCATGACAACGGGTGCTGAAGCAGACCATGCGTCACGAGCGGCATCACTTGAAATACAAGCTTCACCAGCAGGTCTTCATAAAAGAAAAGCAGTGTCTGAGTCACCTTCAAAGTTTAACGTGAAATGAATGACCTCTGCACAAATATGCCTCGAAAATGGAAAATGCAATGATGGGACGGAAAGTTTGAATGGAATTCTGTTAGTTGTTGTTTACTTAGGCTTATAATGAGATGTAAAAGGCAACAACAGGAAAGCAATGTCCACTTAATGTCATGATGTGAGGATTAGTAGTCTAACAGGAACATGGATAGAGCTGCTTGTGTGTGCGTATTTTATTTATATAAAAAAAATTAATCAGTATATATATAAACTTTTCAGCTTATTGGTTGGAATCTGAAACTTCACAGCTACGTCCCTGAAATGCAGTTTAGATATGCCCTGTAAGTAACGAGGGGATCAAGCTTGCAAACACATCCATTCATCCATTCACTGATGACAGCCTTACCATTTGCAGCAGAAGTACAGCGTTCCTGACAGTCCCACAATCAGCAGACACACACAGAAAATGATGATGATGATCTGTTCCTCTCTCATTGGCTGAAAGACCAGCTCCATGTTGCTACACCTGGGGCCGTAGAAGCCCCCCTCACACCTGCAACGCGAGAGAAGAGTCAGGCTGATCGCACATGATGATTCAAAGCGGTAGACTCACACTCGCACACGCGTAGAGCGTACTTGCAGTGGTGTTCGTCGATGTCCACCAGCAGCATGCACTGTCCGTGGTTCAGGCAGTAGTTGTCATACGTGCTGTCACAACTCTGTGTGGAGCGTTTCACCACACGAGGGCTCCCTTCTCCCTGCACTGCAACACAACAAGAGCATTGTTGGGAACTCTGCGGCATAATGAAACGGGATGAGTGATACCTCGAAACAATGCCCACATGTGACAATAAAAGTGCAGCTGTTGAATACCTGTAGATGGAGAGGTACTGGACGAGAAACTCTTGGTGAGTGCACAAGGCCAGAGCAGCATGACGCCTGTCAAGGAAAGAAAAAGCTCCATTTGTTACACTGATAAAAAAGTATTTTATTCAGAGTTCAGGCAGGAGGTTGCTACCAGGAATTGTGCTTAGTTTAGCTTTTCATCTTAGTGTGCTTAAAATGTAAAATAATGTAACTTGTATGAAAAAAAAAAAAAAACATTATATTTTACGCTGAATTTTATTTTATATTTTAAAGGTCTAATTGTCTTGATTGTTTTGTGACTTACCCTAGCAAAGTTTTTAGGTTCAAATATAATTCTAAATTAACAGATTTATAATGAAGAACAGCATTAAATTATCAAATAAATCCATTTGCATTATTTTAACCTGAAATACCGTGTGGGCAGGGGGATTTATTCATGTTTAATGTTTAGCTAAGACACCACACTACCATTAAGAAAGAATTTTGCTTGAAGAAAAAAACAATTTGAAAGAAATTTACTGCCAGTTTATTTCCTGGGAGAAACTATGCCAGAGACTTGATGCGGTGCGATTTGCTGCCCAGCCCACATGCTTGTACCAGCATGCACAGCTTCATGAAGCAGGCGCCTCCGTTCCCGCAGGCAGGTCAAGAAATCATGAGAAGCTGGATGCGAAAAAAAAAAGCAGGACTGGTTTTGAACTGGGTCATACTGGCACTACCGGTACTTAAGGTTTCGGTTCCTCTGTTGTTAATGCTGGCTGTTCTTTTATGAGAGGAGACAGGCTTATCGTCAGATGTTTCTGACATGGCGGATCAGACTAAAGTAGTGCATTTATGCTGGAAGTGGTGACTAAGCAAGCTTTTTGATTTCACTTCTCAAATCAGAATGTTTATATCATTAGTCACTGAATCACTCTCTCTCCGACATGGCCCACAGCCAGCTCGATCCACGCACCCAGCTTCCCTCATTGGGATAAGATTACAATTGCACCTGTATTTTTCCACGGATTGGGAAAATCACAGTTTTCCAACAGCGAGCATATGACCCACATATTAGATAGGAGCAGAGGGAGGAAAAGTTATCAATGGCCCAATCCTATCGTGATGGATAGCTGAGTAAAAAACCAGGAATGAAAATAAACAAAGAAATAAAAGGACCTGCTGCATGGGATTATTCTAAAACTCAAAAAGTGGTTCATTTTAAGAAACATCTTGGAGTTCTGAAAAGATGGGAAGGAATCAAATGTAAAATTATTCAAATATTCACATCAAGGCTTGAAGGTACAATTTCAAAGTACATTATGAGTATCTCCAGTACATTTCAGAGGATTTTTTTTTTATTATTACATTGATTCTTCTGCAGCAGGAGATTACAGAGGATTTTGCTTCAGATTGCTCAATGGTTCCTTAAACAACTGCTAGAAGCACAATGAAATCATTTTGTATATTAAAAGATCAAATATTTTAAAGCATGACTGCAGAAATTAGTTTTTGCTTATATTCTCTTCTGATTTCATGAACGCTTAGATGTACCTTGGAGGGAACTCAACCACTAGAACTGTTGGATGTTGTTAAATGTCCGAAGTGCATGTTGAGTAAGCAATTTGTGAATTTATTGCTCACATCTTTCAGCCCCCTCCCCCCTCCCCCCCAGCTCAGCATGTGCGTCAGCTTGTTAACTCAAATATGCGGCAAAGTAGCCCCTCTGGCTCCAAAACTTCCACTCAAATTGTCTTCATAATTGATTTTGAACTGAAAATAAAGCCTTCTTCTTGATTATAATAAAATGAGGAAGACGATAAATCCTAAACTTTTATTTTTTGAGGAAATGTGGAAATAAACATGGCATGATATATGATATAAAATAAAAGGTAGAAGTTAAATATTTTGTTGCAGGAAAAGAAAATACTCTTATCATAGCCAGCACCTAAAGGACAAGTGGAAAATATATGAGTAAATACGTACACATTATAGCCGAGTCAAATGTGCTTTTTACATCTAGGCTAGAGTATTGTTACAATAGTTACGTGCAAAAAAATCAAAAAAATCTAGCTCAAATACTGTGTACCATAAATGTTTACAATAAGACTGGGATATAAAAGATAATATTACAATATTATGTGGCGGAGGGTTAGAAATTGCTGAGTCACGGTAACTATTGCCCAATATTTTAAATTGAATATGCTATGTTTAGTTCACGACGCTGTGTAATACTGTGCTCTGTGCTCTGACTGGCTTGCAGTCTTGTTCTAATCTTCTTGTTTTTTTCTTTTTTCTTTTAAGTGTAAACTGTTCGGGACGTGCAAGAGAAATGTCCTGACTTCTCCCTATTTGGCATTAAAAACTTACCGATGAGTGAGAGGAGAGCTGAAGTGTTTCTGTTCGGCTTCATGGCAGGAGGCTGCAGGACGCGCAGGTATGGACGCGCAGGTATGGACGCGCAGGTATGGATGGACCAGTCCAGAGATCTATTAGTAGGTGAAAGTGGGAGGCCAAACCTTCCGGCGGTCTAGGTGTGGTGACAGATCCCTAAACAGACGTCTCAATAGACTCGCTGGAAAAAAGGAAAAAAAACCTTCAGAGACGCGTTCTGATAATAAGGAGGGGCCGCTCCTGTCACCGGATGCTTTGAATATCGGTGAGTCTGTCTGCAGTTTCTATTACGCAAACAGAGAGCGATGCAGTCATGGTCCTTACGTCAAGAAAATGCCTTAGATGTGAAATTCCTTCAAACAACACTTACGCTGAAGTAGTATTTTGTTATTGTGTACATACAAATTCTTTAAAAAAAACCTACTTATTAATTCAATAGATGTGAGAAGCATTTTGCTGATGTGAAGATTGAGATTATTTTTGTTTTATATAAATTATACATATCTACTAAAAATATAGAATTTGTCTTTTGAAATTGCAGGAATATTTTTGGCCTAAAATGTAGTAGAGGTATATAATATTATGTTGACTTACTGCAGATAGCAATGTTTGTGAAAATACCATCAGTAAATGTCACCTTTGTAATTTATAATTAAGAATAAGGTAGGCTTCTCAAAATGTTTTGTTGCAATGGTTTATGTTGCTTTCTTAAGTTTTGTTAAAAATGTTTACATGTAACTTAATTTATTTTTCTTGACCACTAATGTGACTGCTTTGGTCGATGACTCCAGTACAGTGTATCCCAGTTTGTGTGTGCTTAAGTCTGTGTGTGTGTGTGTGCGTGTGTGCATAGATTATACTTTTTCCCAGGAATGTCACATAAAACATTAATTCATTTTCAAATATTTATTCAACATTTTTAAATTAAAAACACTTTAAATACATTAATTGAAGTTTTATAATAAATAGTCACTTTTGTTGTCATACTTTAACAATATGTTGAGAAATATCTGAGCATGAACAGCTCCAGCTGGTCAGACACACAACCGTCAGTGGCGCTGACAGACAATCTGATGAAAAGTCATGGCTTATATTTTATCAAGTTGTTAAACATGATGACGGTAATGATAAAGATGATGATGAAGAGTGAGCCGTATGGTTCACACGAAGGACTCTGATGGTATAGATTTGATGAGCTGTTTTGATTTTGCACACCTGGGGGGAAAAAACAAAACCTAATTCGAATTTTGTAATTTCAAAGTCAAATTTAACAAATTCATGACAGAAAAATAAACACTGAAAGTTTGTCATTTTGGACAAGTATGTGTGAATGAATGAGTGATTCCTTGCAATTTAGATCAACACTATTTAATACTTATACTTATATTACTACATAAGTGAAGCATTCTATGAAGGGTCTCACCTCATGTAAGCAAAGCAGTAAATCACGATGGCCAGGAAAACGATGAACATGACCACCCCGAAACTGATGGCAATCAGTTTCTCCAACTCGGCTGGACTTCTGGTTTTAGAGATGCTTAGGAAATGGCAGCGAGCCCCGCTGTATGAGGATGTGCAGCTGTAGACCAGACAAACAACTACGTGAGTGCATTCCAAAGGTGAACACGAACCAACATGAACAAGAGGAAGCAGAACTGAAGTCTATTCACAGAATATATTCTCTGAGAGCCTATACAGGGCAGACATTAAATGCTTTTTAGGTATGAAGAAGTAAGGCTTCTTACATGCACGACGGTTTGTCGTTGTCTTGGGGATACATGCACTGCCCACCATTTTCACAGAAGTTTGCGTGTTCATTTCCGCATGATTTGTGTGAGCCCAGGACCAGAGGTTCCTTCATAGTTCCTGTAGAAGTATAGAGGGAGACAGATGGAGAGATGGACAGAGAGAAAGAGAGAAGTGTCTATTATCACATGTTTGCAAAAGCAGAGCGCCTAGATCTCAGCTAAGTCACGAATAAATCACTTCCACTGTTCAGAACCTCACATACCAAATCGTACAATAACGATACTTACTGTTGACTTTCTGGGTCAAGTTTGACTCGGGAGGTGCTGCGGTCTGCAGGTTATCGGCTAGCGTCGGCGATCGTCCTGCTGCGGTCAGGAGTAGAAGGACAGCCGAGAGGACTGGAAGACAAAAATGGACCATTATATTTCACTCTGAAAAGCTTTTCCTTCCTGTAACAAAACTAATTGTCTTTAGAAATGCTGTCATTCATTTATTCTAATCACACATGATGAACAACAGGATAAACATCATTTCATTGCTAACACATTTCAACACTTTTGCCATAAGCCAGGCTCTAATATCAAATGCGACAGCAGAGAGGGAACGTCTTACTGTTCTCCAGGCGTTTCGGTCTTTGTGTCAACATCTTGGTTTCCTGATGTTCTCTCAGCTCCTCCTGCAGATTCAGTGTGATCAGTGCAGCAGTCAACTGCTGAATTTATATTCTCCTTTTCAGCCGCTGGAAAAAAAGAAAAAAAAGATCAGCCAATAAATGAATCACTTTTTCTTTCTTTTTTTTTAAACATGAGAAACATTTCCTTTATTTACACCAAATACCTGCATGCACAGACAAAGTCATAATAGCGGCATGGGAATGTGATTAGCAGGAAGTACCTTTAAATGATGTCCTCTTTGGAAGGCTGTGAACCCACGCAAGCACTCGATTGATTGAATTCAAACACGGCCTTTTGCAGTTTTTATAGGTTGCTGTTATTGATTACAGATGTGAAAACATCAGCGTCCTCTGAGGGTGATTAGCGAATAGCTGCCTTTACCTTTATATACAACAGTAAGAAACAGAATGTGTGGATAAGAGTGACAGACAAACCCAATAAAAATATATATTTGGACACACATCATGTTGGTAGACACACCGCCTTACTCGGTCATTCTGTTTATGCAGGTGTGGATCCTGGGCCGTTACTATCATCAATCAGAGATGCAGCCACCAGCGATCAGCGACACACCCCTTTATACCTCCGTGTCTTTTTTACAGCACCGTAAGACGCATGCAATAAAGGCATAACGGTTCTGCTTTGAACAGGGGGTGTAAAAAGGGCATTTGTATAACGTGTTTACAAAGAGTAACTGCTAAATTCTGTACAGTAGACCTTTTATAATATGCATCATTCACAATAAGCATCATGTCTACAGTTCAGTCGCCCCCCCCCCCCCCCCACTGACCACTGCAGCCTGTCAAACCCTCCCCTCGGCAGTAAAAAGAAACGGACAGAGGGACAGTAGGATCGTTATTTTTATTCAGTATTTATTTTTCAGTGAATTTGGATGTTCAAAAATGAACCAAAGCAACTTCAGTAGAAAAAATATGAAAAATGTAATTCATAAATAGTGAACTCTGAAAAAAATAAATAAATAAATGAATCAACAAAATTGACAGTATAAACAAAATACGAGTCAAGTACATTTCCCAGCAGGTATGGAGCCTTAGGCTTGTGGATTTTTTAATAAAAGTGTGTGTGTGTGTGTGTGTGTGTGTGTGTGAACCTTAAGAACTGATTACCATTCAATAAAACAAGCATCCTTCTACTGAGTGTGTTTAATGCATCAGGGCATTTCTTGCAGCGGTCACAGTGTTCTTCATGAGCATGGCGACTGTCATCGGGCCCACGCCTCCAGGAACAGGTGTGATGAAACCCGCCTTCTCCTTCACTCCTGCAAGTCAAACAATCGGCATGAAGTTACCAGAACGTAACCGACTTCGCTCTGTCTCTGTTTGATCTTGATCTGAAGTGCATGAAAGCAAATGAAGTGTAACTCAGATCTCTATTTATGTGTTGGTGTTCCAGTTGGTTTAGCAGTCCTGTGATGAGAGGAATAGGTGGAAGAAATTTCCAGTTTAATTGCTGACCATAAAATATCTGTTTTTGTGGAATGAACTTTAACTGCGAGACCAAGTTTAAATGTTAATGTGTAGTAAAACTCACAAACAGATCACAGTTTAATCGCAAATCTCATTTTCAATGGTATGGTTTCACATCTTCAAAGGCTTCTACGTCTATATCGACCTTGTGTTTATTTACCCTCAAAGTCCACGTCCCCGATAAGTCTGAGTTTTCCCGTTTCGGGGTCCCGTATGCGGTTTATTCCCACGTCAATAACCGCTGAGCCCTCTTTCACCATATCTGCTGTGATCAGCCCAGGAACGCCTACGCACAGAAACCAAGGAGAGAAAATCATTTCAATTCTGCTTCACCACCACGACCCCATAGACACAGACGTAGTTCATCTGCTGAATGGACCCCTAATGAGCTGCTTGGGGCCTCCTTATGAAAACCATTCCAGGAGAACAACCTGGTTCCAGGTTTTACAGTGAATCTCAATCAATGAATAGTCCAGGGAGGTTTAACCGACGTGCAATTTCTTTTTTTATAGAATACACTTATAAGCCTTTATTTAAAAAATATATTTCTTGGTCTCTGAATTGCGGCGCTCTACAGTCTGAATATTAAGGTTATGAAACCTGTTTTTCTGACAGGCATCTGTAGCCAGAATGATGCTCTGTGATGCTTGTACCCTAAACATTATCCCAACGTACATAACCGATATCAGGACGGAGACAGGTTCTGCCGGTTCCACAGAAAGACGCCTTTCCTCTCTGCAACAATGCTTCTGTCATCTCCTTTCAATGACAGTTTCTAGTTTAATACTGTGAGACAAGAAGAAGGTGAATCCTCCGTTGCTCGCACCCACAAATTTCAAACTACAGCCTGACTCTCATGTCTATAACTTCATTTACAACAATTACATCCTGAACATTCATTCAAATCCATCAATACACTCAAATTAATGACTGCCAAGTGATGTATTAACGGCCCCCGAGAGCCGGATGTTGGGCTGCGGAGGCATAATTGATCAGTGGATTTGTTCCCTATTTCCCTGAGCTGCTTTTCGTAATCAGGAAAGCATAACAAAGGCTGTATTGTAAAGGAAGTACAACAAAGCATCCCCTACGGCATTTTCTTTAACGTCAATCTTTCAACAGAGATGCCTCCCTCGCTTTGATTTATTATCTGGCATTCCAGGTGCCCCAGATCACTATTGTTGGCTCCTGAAAGCTTTCATGCATGACTGCAGTTGGAGCAGAGAAGCAGGTAATGTGCTGCATGTCAGCCTTGATTTAGGCTCAGACATTCGCTTCAAGTAAAGGCTGGTAAGCGCTTTCACAATCTTTCCCCACACCAAAAACCTCTAACCTCAACTTCATGAAATGGCAAATGGCTAATCTTAAGCCATAAGTTGAAGTACTTTCCTTCAAGTAATTATTTATTTTTTTATTGTTAAAATAAGGAATAATTTTTTAAACTATGTAATTCAGAAAACAATGATGCACACATGTAGACAGCTCAGTCAGTCAGAGTGCAAGGACAGACTATTCCAATGTTGCTCTGATTTTGAATCAACCCCTTTGAGCTAAATACCTTTACTGTTGTGTGTTAGTGATGCAACGGACCGACGCGTGTAAATGCATGTGATAACTATCGTAAATGTAACTTATCTACTGATGGAGATGATGAGTGGCGGCAAATTCCTGCGGTGAATGATTTCAACAACTGCCCCCTCCAAACTCTGTAATGAGGGGCAAGTCACAAAAGGGAGGGGCACTCAGAAACAAGGGGTATATTTTGTCTGTGTAGGCTCTCAGTCATCTAGGGCGAGGCAAATCAAAAGAGGAGCAAAAAAAGAAAAATCAACTGGACCTCTCATCCAAGCTCTGACTGACCAGTAGAGAGTCCAGATACTTAAACTCCTGTTGGAGCAGAAAACAAAGAAAGGACCGAAACCACCAGGACAATAAGACTCCTCAGGAGGGAGTTGGGAAGAAGGAAGTGGGGCTGGCCCTTGAACTGAATGATTATCAGGTGCATCACAGTGGTAATAAGCACTGTATGTGTGGGTGCTGTAATTACCTGCTGCTGCAATAATGATGTCAGCCAGGTTGGTCAACGCCTTCAGTTGTTCCCTCGGTGTGCATCTGTGGGCAATAGTCACTGTGGCGTCACCTGAGAGAAAACAATTCACAAATCAGAAGAGAAAACCCTTCAACCTAAAGATGGTTGCATGTGCAAATGTTTAGAAATATTTTGTTACAAGATGTGGGTGAATTAAATTTCAAGTCAAGACATATGAAGCAGTGAAAAATCCTAAAATCAATAGAACCCTGGTCCCTCGTGATCATTTATAGATGTCAGTTTTGGAACTTCTTACTAATTAACTAATATCTGCCATTTCTAAAACTGAATATATACATGTAAAAAATATAATCTTTGTGAATGCCACTTAAGGTGGAACAGACAAAGAATCATGCCAGGGAATATACTGCCTCTGCCTTCTGGGATATCCACGTGTAATAAGTATAGCAGAATGCAATATAATATAAAGGAAATTAATTTATTATAGCATATAGCAAAATGAAAGGAGGTTCTCAATATTATCCAAAATGAAAAATGAATATTACAACAGGAATACTTTGCCTTTGAGGAGGTAAAAAAGTTCAAATATTCTGGAAGGCAATCGGAGTTTGGTGACGAGGCAGATATTGTGCCACAGCCCACTTTTACAACTGCTGAGAAGAACACGTGACTCAGTTTGTGTTGGCTAGACAGACCATAATGACCGGGGGGCAGAGATAAGTCCCTTTCTACTCAACTGGGTATATCTCTGATATCTGATGCCGTCACTTCAGAGATGTTAGCAAGGAACAGAATTTGTATTTTAGTCAGACATTGAATCTTATGGGAATTTAGTCATGAAGATCACTGAGATGATGAAATGCTTTGATAATGTTCAATGCCATTGATCAATATTTTTGACCTGTAATGAGATCAGTGCTGAATCTGGCTCCCCTTACATGCTGTGCATTTTGTCTCTATATAATAATAGGAATTGTTGTTGCCATTTTCTTTCTGAAAATCAAGAACATTTGGAACAATTAAAACAGCTTTTAGCTCTGAATTCTGAATATAAACGTGTTTATATAAAATGTGAACATAAAACTGTATATCAATGTATTCGAATAATTACATCAACTTAATGTAATTGGATCATCTGATTTGATATCTGTGGGCAGGAACTACATTTGACCAAACCTACGATGGTTAATTGATCTATCTTTTCACCAGAATACAGTACATGGGGTGATGATGGCGCAGTGGTTGAGAGGGTTGAAAGTTGTCATGAAACCTTATGGAGATATTCATGACCATCGGAGGTTGAATCCAATGTCCAATCCATGGGCATTCCGCACAGTAGACATGCGCTCCATCCTTAAGACCGTGTAGGGGGCGACAGTGGCGCAGGTGGTTGAGCGATCCTATGATCGAGAGGTTGGCGGTTCGGTTCCCGGCTCAGGCACATGTATGTCGTTGTGTCCTTAGGCAAGACACTTCACCCACATTGCCTGGGCGCATGCGCACGCGGCGACCAGCAGCGGACTACAGTTAGAAAGTGTAACTGCTGTAAACCAAATTGCCCTCCGAGGGACAAAATCAATACAAAGTATTTAGTGTTACTATTTAGTATTCAACGAAGCACTCCATACTGTAAAAGAAAAAAATTAAACAACTAAAATAGCATCTAAAGTCAACTCTATTCTATCTGCGTCGCTTGAGTAACACCAGGGTTAAAGAGAAAGATCCACACCAAAAAAGTAGTGTGTTTATTATCATTATGATTTTTTTTTAATTACATTTCAGTTTGAAATTCCCTGAATCTCTGCATCAGTTTGTTGATGCATTTAACCATGCGCCACATAGCAGGTGGCAGTGGGGCAATTACACTTGTCATGATGAGCAAGCGCACAATGGAAGCAAAGCAAGACGTCTTCCACAGTCATCAGAGGAAATGGATGTAGGTGTGGAGTGTGAAAAGAAATTACCCAAGGAAGATAAGAGTTCGAGGGAAGGAATGGCAAGTCACAACACGCCAACCTCCTGGGTCACATACCTCATGGTGCACGTGTATGGGGGCGGGAGTGGTCTGTGTGTGTGTGTGTGTGTGTGTGTGTGGGGGGGGGGGGGGGGGGGGGGGGTTAACTTTTTCATCTTGTCTTTTTTCACTTTCAACTTAACAAGGAGAGAAGGCCACATTAAGGAAATATATCAAATATAACTTTTACTGTGTTGTTTAAACCTTTGTGCTGATTTATCCTGCAATGTTAATATATCTTATTTCTGTCGAAACAGCATTTCCAGGGAAATGTATTCCCACTCCCCTCCCTTCCTTCCTATATCCTTATAAGGTCGGTTCATCCGTCTGCAAACAATGAGCAACGATGGATGGCTCATCCTTATAGGGCTGTTCCTGTTCCTTCACACTCACTTTCTTTTTTTCTCCTTGAACTATACAGAATAAGCATCAGCGTTTACGGTTTCATTTGAAGGTGAGAAGTCACTGAAGACTTAATTTTGCAAAAGATTTAAGTATCAAATATCTTTCAAGCCAGAATGGTGCAACATCGTGCCTCTACAGAGTTCAGTCCTCTATTCATGTTACGATGCCAACTTACCTGCACAGGTGCACATAAAATACACACACACAGATATGCACAGACACACTTACCACCGGGGCGTTCATGGTTGCGATCAGTGTGCAGCAACATTGCAATGGGCATTCCAACATTTTTGGAGCGACCGGCGACCAGCACGTTCTTTCCCACTGTCTCAATCCCTGCAATGACACTTTTTTTAGGGGCGTATACGTTTAATGAAGATTTTTTTTATTTTTATTGACTGTAGTCATCAGCTGAGACAAAGGAGAAGGTGACTGATCCTACAGGCATGTGAAGGGAAGGTTGTTACACGAGCTGCACCACAGTCTGGCACCACAATGTCGCGCCTGTGACTTTTAACCTACAATATTTATTATCAGACAACAATAAGTCAGTTAAAGTTAAAGTGAGTCACTGTGGGAAGATATAAGATAGACATCTATGCAACAGAGTGAATTATATGCACTTGTGTAATCTGAGCAGTCTCTCAAACCTTCAATGAAATCTATACTACCGGTACATGGATTGTATTCATTCATTCATGTTTTGCTTACATTTTCTGTATTAGAAGTACGTCTCAGCTTCCCAAATCAACACGTTCACATAATACGACACTGATAAATCCAAGTAGCTTCAACGTCCTCCAGACGATGTTGGTATTCTTCAGTCATTCAATGGTACGAGGAGAGAAAGCCGATGTTTATCAATGTTACTAGCATAACAAATTCATTATTATTAATGGCTGCCATACTATTCCAGACATTCATATGTCAATTTTTTTTTTTTTTAATGCCTTAAAGGTATTTTAACCATTCTTCCTCGTCCAAATAGTTGAGTATTGTGTCCATGAGTGAGAGAGAGGAACCTTCATCATACCATTCTCAGCCCATTTTTTACAGGACACGACATCCCGAGGCCTCCTGAACATACCGGTGTGTGAATAGCAAACATTTTCTGGAAGCTGAAGTACCACAGCTATCATGTTCCCCTGCTCACCCGCAGATGTCAGCTCACGGGGAATCGCCAATGCCCTAATAATCATCAGTCACACCGCACTCACGATCACATCACGTGCTGCTTAGAAGGACGTACAACTCAACTCCACTCAACTGGGCTCCTATCCTATCTGAAAATGAACAATACTTTTAGTTACGCATTGCATTAATTTTCTGCATGTGTGTTGGATACAAATTTTTTTTCAAGTATTTATTTATTTATCTTACATTTGTCTCAGCATATGAAGCCAAACATCTCCTGCCTGATGACTGTGTGGTGGAGCGCGCGTACAAAAGTAGACAGAGTTAAAGTGAGGGTCAGAATAATAAACCTGTTGTTTGGCACCATCTCGTGGTGCAACTATGAGAAGACATACAGTCCAAACAGCTGTCCTACAAGGGCTACTCAGATTTAACCCTTGTTATTGTTGTTTGTTATAGATCAGAATGAAATGATTAACCGCATGCTCTATGCGTGTGTTTTTGGTAAAATCAACACATCTGTTCCATTCTATTGCAACCCGTTACCAGGCTGTCACGGATTGTCCCTGACAAATGAACTTTGACATAATTAAAATAAAAGGGTCACGTGCTGAGGTTGCATATATGGGGGATGAACTCATAGAGCCAAATAAATACAGTCTTTATATTACTCCATCAGAAGAGCCCCTCCTACAAATGCCACAGAAGCCATTTACTTAAACATAACTCTGTCTGGTGACACTGAGATTGATTTTTTTTTTTTTACAATAATAATGTTTAACAAAGCAGCATTTATGGCACTGAATATATCCTTTAAGAAATCTAGTATTATTTTTATTTCAATTCAAATTGGATAGATTATCAGTGCCACCTATGGGATTATTTGTTTGAAGCACAATTAAAAAAACAGAAAAATAGACGCTCAAAATGAAAGTCAAGGTACAACAATAATGCAAATGTTCGGGGTTTACGTGCTCTTTTGATGATCTCCCAGACGGCTGCAGGTGTGGCAGGAACCATGGATCTCTGGTCTAGACACAGTTTACCAATATTCACAATATGGAAGCCGTCCACATCCTTCTCTGGAGCGATGGCGTTACATACCGCTCGCTCGTTTATGTGCTCTGAAGGGGGGGGGGGCAGAACAAACATTCAGTGATACCTATTACTAGTTCCAATTTTCATATATACATATGTTCCAGAATAATTTTTCACATTTCAGTCAACAGCTACATAATCAGCCGTGCGGCCAGCTGGTCCATTTCACTTTCATGTCAGTGACGGACACTCGGGTGCAGATGTGGCGCCTGTGTTTACCAGGAAGCGGCAGCTGCACCAACAGGCCGCTGACTCTCCAGTCACGGTTCAACTTGTCGATCAGCACCAACAGCTCTTCCTGGGAGACTGAGCTGGGCCTGACCATCGTGTCACTGGAAATACCTAGAGAGACCATAGTTAGTTTGCGTTTTCAACACAGCATTAATGTTTCTGGGAAAATGTTTTTGATGATGATCCAGATCACAATGTGGACGGTGTGAATCTAATTAGGAGGAGAATGAGCTGCTTGGCGGAGGTCTGCCCTCTCTGAGTGCTTTTCTAGTTTATATTACATTGATGGGGGATTCATGCAATACAAGTTGGGATATAAATTGATATCCGACCCAGTATGCTGGCTGCCCGGGTCTTGTTCCTAACGTAGGTACGGCTAGCCGGGTTGTCCCCAACTAAGATCACTCCTAGGTGTGGTCTCATGTGGCCCTGAGCAACCAGCTGCTCCACATCACGCTGGATTTCTCTGTGGAGCTGACGAGCCAACTCTGCCCCCGACATCACCACCGCGGCATGCCTAGAGAGGGAAATCAGGAAGGTGTGAAGGCACGTCACCAAAAGGTGCAAAACACATTTAAAATAAAACTGTATGAGTCAATAAATGTTCAGTAAACAGCATTAATTATGAGGTTTAGGCCTTTGTAGCAGGGCCAGTTCAAACCAGTTTCTAAGGTCCAGTGGGTGGCCGTGATCCTGGATCCTGGATCACTTTGAAATTTTGGGTCGGGGGGGACACACACACCCTGGCCATTACATCCAACTCCAAAATAGATATAAATGTTTTCTGCAGAGAACATAAATGAGTGGCATTTTTTTTAAACTCATTTGAACGTGATTTAATTCATAAATGAGGAGAAGAAATGGGCTTTTTGGCCCTTACGAGACGCCGTCTATTCAGGATTGGATATCAAAGTATGGTTTTACTTTACAGGTGTAACGCGGACGCGTCACGATGGATCGCGTTACTATTTTCTCTTCTTCCCGAGTCGAACTCTGTAATAAATCTGAAAACACCGTCACGCTGCGGTGCGTCCGGTAAACCACTGCGGCGAGTGACGCGTCCGCTAAACCGTCTCTCCTCCACCGTGAACGGTGACGCAAGCCGCCACTCACCATCCGCTGACACGTGACGACACGCACGCACGCACGCCCTCACGAAGACCACGCATCACTCATCCATCCCTCCGCCCGTCGGCACGACGCGCACCGCGGCGCGCCGGTTACCTGGCCGCAGACTGGTGCAGATGTCTCCGCTGGCTCCGCAGCTTGGCGCGGCAGCCGCCGTGCTGCAGCCGCAGCGGGCTGCAGATCCTGAAGGAGGAGCGGAGCGGTGAAACGGAGGCCGCCATGTTCGTGTGTGTGTGTGTGTGTGTGTGTGCTGTAGAGCGTGCGTACGTCGTGCGCGTGCGCGAGAGGGACGACGAGGGTAGCGTGGTTAAACCACAAGAGAAACGTGTTTGATCTGATTCTTTGTTGTTTGCTGCTGAATGCGCGTGGAGCCATTCGGCTTGTGTTTATGTGTTCCAAAAGAGCTGCACTGAGTTCTGTTGCAACTTGTAAGGCAGCCAGCGTGGGGAAGTATGACACGCACACGCAACAGATTTCATGCGTGCGTTTATCTGCAAACAATCCGCGTTGTCGCTGAGTCTGTGGAAGCTTCGCTCCCTGAACAACCCCGCAGCTTTTGTGTCGCTGACTGTTCCACATCAGTGATGATGCTGTTCTCCTCCATTGGAGGACACTCTTGGTTGGAATCATGTCGGTAGAGCTTCGGCATCATGCTTCACATGATTTAGTGAGGAACGCACTGCCTGTTGGCGGTACCAGTGCATCCTGCCATTGTAATGGTGGCCAGTTGGAATCTGTTTCCCAGACCAGGTCCTCCCCCGGCCTGTTCCGGATCCCCTCCACTCCACCCCGGTCTGTTCCGGTTCCCCTCCAGTCCACCCCGGTCTGTTCCGGTCTACTCCACCCTGCAGGCCCTCCCCGCTCCACTCCACTACGGTCTGTTCCGGATCCCCTCCGCTCCACTCCACTCAGGTCCGCTCCATCCTGCAGTGATACTGCATGCGAACATTGCTTCCAGTGAGACATACCTATATCGTGGCTGTCAACTTATTATTTTATTATTTTTATGAATTAAAACACTGCTCACAATCCCGTGTCCTGTCGACAACGCCAGATAGGCATAGTACGAAGACAGAATATTCCATATTACACATGAATACTGTATGCTGCGGGATCATCTTTAACCTGGGAAGGAAATGAAAGTGAAATGTTCATTGCAATGGCAAAAGGAAAGACTAAATGTGCCACCATTTCAACAAACCAGAAAACATGGACTGAGGTACTCAGAATTAATGGAGCATCCAGCTTCAACTGAGCAGCTCATTCACACCACTAGATGGTGCTGTCTGTCCACTTGTGGGCAAGTGGACGAATTGACAGAATGTTTTTAAATATCAGAGCTCTAACAAATATTAGTCAGCTATTATTAAAATTAGCATTATTAGCAATATACAGAAACTGACACTATGGCAACAGATTAGGTAAAGATGGCCAATCATGCTCATGGTATTTGAGACAGTAAATTGTATTACAGAATATAGGTGTTATAAAAAAAACAAGGAAGAACTACAAAGAAAGAGAATTACAAACAAAAAAAACAGCATCATAAACAAACAAGTGCTGTGACTACTAACGTGAATTCATGTATGAAGTTGGGAGCAGCAAAACAAACAAAACTATTGTACGATTGTCAATCTGAGCAGATGACACTTGTAGAGTAAAGGTTTGTTTGAGGGGTAGGAGTGGAGTCGGAAAATGTGGTAAACACTGCTCCCAATCAGGCCTGCCTGGGCATGACATGAATGGAGAACATTCACGCAGGCCGGTGCTACAAAAGCTACGAAGCAGCTAATCTAATTAATGGCTTTTAAATGGCTGTTCCGTTTGCCAAAACTCAGGCTCGTTGTGCAACTGTTCTGTTTGAACAGAACGAAAACAGTGCTTTTGTTGATGGTGATATAATTGCAGCAGCAGAACACATATTTGATCGTGATGGAAAATCACGTAACGCGCCTCAGCAAAGCAACAATATTTGAGCCGTTTGAGCCAAAGCTTGTTTATGGTAACAACACAGACCGAACAATCAGTAAAACACTTCCCCAAAAGATTTAAGCGTAGCATGAGAACACTCCAGGAAGGCACAGACAGAGAATCAATTTCCTGTGACTGTTGTGAGACTGTGAAATTTGTTGTGTGACTGTCAGAGCGAAGACGGTACCCGCAGGCATTCGATTAACAAGCGCTCCCCTGAAAAAATCTCCTGAACGTCTCCTTGCTTCGCTTGAAAGGACAGAAACTCTTTTCATAAAATCTGATCGTCCTTGGGAATTTAACAACTTTAATAAGAAGATTGCAGAAACTCTTTGATGAGATGATCCATATTTTCCACCTTTTTTCAGAGTTCGATCCAACTTGTATGAGTAACCAAGATCTCTGCCACCCTTATTCTTGTCTTGTACAAGTTTGCAATATTTCTGTAATAAGGTATTTGAAGAATCAACATCAACATTATGTTTGTTGTGTTGTTGTTGTTATCAATGCCTTGTGTTGTGCTACATGCCTGATAGTCATCGTGACTTGCATTCCATCATGCTGTTGCTCTATCATTGTTGCTAATGTTTGGTCATGTTAATGTTTTCTTGTTGTAAATCATCACTGGCTTAATAAATATCTCACCCACAGCTGATGAATGAAGCTCGACGCTGGCATTTTGACTCTTTCTTAAGGAAAGGCTGATATTGCAGTATTCTTATGGCTTTACTGCGATGCCTCATTCCATGGACATGAAGCCCTCCTCCTGTCAGCTTGAATAATTAAGTAAATAAAGTGTGACAAGTATTCATTGCTAGGAAGTGCTTGTACAAAAGCAAAAACAGCAGAACATCTGTGACTGATAAGCACAACCTTGTTCAATCATTGTGGCGTCCCTTTTTTGTCATGGTTAATAGATTTAAGGCCCTCTCAAATTGTCTTGTCCTGATTTTGATTTTTGGCCAGTCATGCAGATGGAGTACGTTATCATTTAAAAACTCAGCCTGGCCTGTGATGAACTGGCGGCTTGTCCGGGGTGTACCCCGCCTCTCGCCCGTTGACTGATGTTTATGGCGGGTAACGACCGAGAACGTTCACTGCTAAGTCCAATGGAAAATACTAGACCAGGCTCATGGAGCTGTGGGTGAACTGTGTGGAGAGTCAGTGGTTCCAGCCGACCCCCACGCAGGCTAAATGTCAAGACACAGCGTTTATTTTAGACAGTCCGGAAGTTCCTCAGACTTTTCAGCTACAGAATTCTAAGGAGAAAATATGAAACAAAAATAACTTAATGAATTATTACATCAATTAACGAGTTAAAGTGAGGCTTCTATTCGTTAATTACATTTGAATGGAGCTGGTTTAATTAATTTAATTAATTAATCAGAGACCCCCCCCCTCTGGTTGGATCGTTACGTAACGCGTCGTGCACGTGGCCACAGCCATTTAAAGCAATCTAATAGTACCGTCAATCCGCACGCAGCCCACTCGTTGTTGTTGTTGTTTGTGTGTGTGTGAGGCATTAAATACATAAATAATAAGGAGGCGTTCAGAGCAAATATTCTCCTCAAATGAACGTTTATTCTCCCAAAACCAAATGACGGACGGGTTCCTCCGCTCCTCTTAAATCACAGTGAACGCAGCTCGGGGGGTTACGGCGTGCGGGTCCCTCACCGGAAGTTAAACAGGTCTAGATGTTATTCCACAAAGCGCGTTAATCTCAGAATGTGAGAAAAGGTTCACTTAAAGCTAAACGCAGAAATCAATACATCAACATTCAGCTTTAGTAAAATATGCTAATCAGTGATCACTCGAATATATAATGATCTGCTGAACAGCAACACGCATTCATTTGGCGAAATACCCTGCAGGCGCATGCATGGTATGCGTTACGCGTCTCTCTCTCTTTCCCAACCCCCCCCCCCCCCCCCCCCCCTCTCCCCCTCTCTCCCTCTCTTTCTCCCCCCTCTTAGCTGTCATCCCGAGCGACGTTGAATCGACGGCTCAATCCCTAAACGCCCGGATGACAGCAGCAGGCGGCATTCAGGGCAGCTCCAGCTGAGACCGGTGACGTTTTCCTGGCGACCCACGGAGAACGGTTCTCCGGGCGGAGGAAGAGGCGCGGAAGCGGAGAGGAACGGCGCGTTTCCCTTCTCGTGGTGTCCAATTTCGTCGGTAAGTACGTTTTCTTTCTGGTTTAAACCCCCCCCCCCCGGTCCGGCAGCGGCTCCAACCACTTTTCTTTCCACGTTTCTTTGTGGCGAGCGCCGTGCGTGTTCTGAGGAGAGCCCGGGCCCTGGACGCAGCGTAAAGGAGAGATCTGAGTGCGTGGATCTCTCCGCCGCGCCGTGCGCTGACAGGATTCACGTTCTCGCCACGCATTCGTCTGCGTTTTGCGTTCTCGTAGAATTGTCACTGATCGCACGCAAACTATGCGCGTGAATGGAGCGCTGCGCTACACGTGAGTCCCACATCCGACCGGATCACAATAGCGCCGGTCTGCTGGCGCGCCGACCGGTCTGAACCGGCGTGGGAAACGGCAAACGCCAGGGAAGAGGCAGGACCTCGGCGCGCAGCGCCGCTTTTCATTGAGTGTTTAATTACTTCGCTGTTAATCACGCGAGTTCATTTCAATCTGTTGAGCCATCCGTGCGCGCAGCAGAGAGCAGACACTGTTTGACTTACAAGGCGGGTCGGCGACTGGGCATGCGCGCTGCGCGCCACAGCGCCGCCTCGTTGCCCAATAACAAACGAGTCGAGTCGAACTGAAAACATCTCAGGAGCGCCTCCAGGCGACTTCCAGATCTGCTCCAGGCGCGTCGCTGCGCCGGCGAGGAAGGAGCGCCGTGGCTGCTGACGGTTTGGGCGGTGTGGCTGTAAGATCAACCCAGACGCACGAAACGTTCCTGCCATTGAATCCTCTTCCTGTCTTTTCAGGGCGAGTCTGATTGATGACGAATCTAGGTGGAAAGAACGGTGGAATAGTTCTATTGATCTGGAGTAAAAGGAGAAACGCTGGAAACTCTGTCAATTACAAGTTGCAAATCTTTATCGAAAAATGTTTCCTCAATAAATAGACAGAGAAGTACCCATTCATAGTACTAAACTACTACGTTTACTCACTTGAATATTACATCCACATTTAAAACAATCTAATGTCTGAAAAGGACTTCGTTTGACCCCATGCTCGCTGCCACGGAGTTACAGCAGAAGGTCGGTCCGCCTGGGGACCGGAGGTTGGCCGGTTCAAGTTGGGGAGGTGCCAGTTCACCTCCTGGGCACTGCCGAGGTGCCTTTGAGGAAGGCACCAGACCCCTAACTGCTTCCAGGGCGCCGCCATGTGGCAGCACTCCTCTGTTCTCTCTACTGCATATGATGATATGTACATATACATATAGTGTGTGTGTGTGTGTGTGTGTGTGTGTGTGTGTGTTCAAGCTTATACATGTGTGTGATTTAAACAGTGTGCATGTGTTGAAACTTGAAAGTAAAGATAATTTCCCCATTGAGGGCATAAAGGATCGTTCTTAAACATTTTGTCAACAACGAACAACATTTCTTTTTTTTTTTTAATAATTTATTATAATGTCAACAATGTTTCTGCTATTTCCACCACAACATGTGATTTAAAGGCTTCATATCATAATCATTGTTCTGCACATACCCCAGAATAAAACGATCAAATCCCCTGCTCTCCACAGGCGGTGGAAGAGCAAAGCATTCACGCAGCCAGAACGAGGTCATAAAGTTAATGTTTAATCAGCCGATTATGATAAGAGAGAGGGAGGAGGAAGAACTGTGGGGTCTTTAACTAACATGTTCTGTCTTGTCTTTGTGTGTGTTTGTGTGTGTGTGTGTGTGTGTGTGTGTGTCTTGTTTAAGGCCAGTGTTAGAGCCATCAGTGCTTTAATAGAACGGTGACCCCGTAAGCCGGAAATGCACTGATTGCCATATCACGTCTCGCCATAAATGTTGTTGGACAGATACGAAGATGATGATATATTTTTACACATCTCCGTTTGGACGTTTCAGCCTCTCCCATTTCCTGTATTGTTTCAAGACCTGCACACCTGTCTATGAAGAGTACTCTTGTAGTTATTCATTTCTGCATGTCCTCACGCCTTTGTTTATGCATTTTAATGTACTATTAGCAGAACTATTGGAAATTGATTCTGAGTCCAATCTAATTCCCACCATAATTTCAATTAAAAGTGCTGTTTTGAACTGGACTGGTTTGGCAGAGATTAAAATCAATTCATTTTGGTACGCTCTTAATTACCTCCGCCGAGGCAAGGTTTATGTAATCACCGGTGTCTATCTCTCCATATGTCTGTTATCAAGATAACTCAAAAAGATCTGGACGGATCTGGATGAAATTGCCAGGAAATGTTAGGAATGTTATCTGGAACAGACGATTACATTCTGGTGACGATCCCAAAGAGATCCTGGATTCTGGATCAGTTTGAAATGTTTGTTAACATTGCAGCCAATGGAGCATCAAAATTGGTTCCTCATTATCTCGGTTCATTATTGAACGATGTTTATGTAGTTTGACACAGTTATGTAGGGTGGGGGGCTCTGTCTTGCCACCAAATATCATCCAGATCGAATCCAGAATGGAGTCAGGAAACTATCTGTTACAAATACACATCAAGTTCGATTTACAAGAACAATTTAGAACCTTTTGGTGGTGATCCAGATCACCATGTGGATGTTGGAAATCCAATTAAGAGGGGAATGGGCAGCTTGGCGGAGGTCTGCGCTCTCAGTGCTTTTCTAGTTGGATGTTTCTATCCCTACCTTGTGGAATTACAGTGGATCCACAGCGACATCAGGAACAGATGCTATTCATCCTTTTTATACTTTAACCTCGCTGCTTAATCCTGTGTTTTGGAAGGACTGTGTGTCAGTGGTGAAAGGAGTGGAAGCCCTGTTTACATGAATGCAAGAAGTATTTTTAGACCCTGTCATGTTTTCATTCTAAACAAGACACTCAGCCAAACCAGTTTTCATGGAGGTGCTTTATCTCGGGATGCATGCACATTTATTTTCCTATAACCTTTGACTCTATGTCTATCTCCTCCTTTTCTGCCAATCAAAGTCAGGGTCACCTTCATGCTCGGTAATGAGGCAGGTCAAAGTCCATCACTTAAAGTCTCACTCTATATATTGTGTAATTTGTTTGTTTTTTTTATCTTGAAGACTTTCTATGCTAACTTTCCTCTGTCAGGGGTTCCCAACCACTGGACTGTGAGGCATTTGTTGCCGGGCCGCACAAACAATAAATCATTTATATAATTTCCATTTTTTTTTTTTATCATTGGAGCCTAATAGGTGTTTTATTTTTCTAAAAACAACCGTATTTTCACCGATGTAACATTCGCCTGTGAATCTTGACACGTTGAGATGCTTGTCTAAAAAATAAATAAAATAAACTAGTAAAAATTAGTAAAAAAAAAGTCTTTGGAAGGAAAAGGAGCCGACGACCTCCAAGAAAAGAAACCGTCTTTTTAACAGACAATACCAGGAGTCATATTTAGGACACGGGTTTATCTGCAGGTGACTCCGCACCGAGTCCGCTCTGCATAATATGTGCCGATAAGATAGAGAACGATGCAATGAAGCCTCCAAAGCTGCTTCGGCACATAGAAACCAAGAACCCTGGATTAAAAGACAAGAAGGGTCACAACTTCAACAAATGTGTGTGTTATGGTGAATAGATATCGTTATTACAAGTGCATCATATAAGGTTTAGTGGTTACATTTACATTCCTCTTTTTGCTTTTTAATTACCACGTGCTCCGTGGAAAAATTGCCCAGCGGGAAACCAGTCTCGTGGCGTCCTCTGAAGATGGACAGTCCTAACTTGTTGCACCAGTCTCTGCACCACTAAGGTGACCGCTGTGTATTGCGCTGCCATGTTGTGATGCTAAATTTCAACAGTTGAATTAGATATACTGTATCCGGATTAGGAGCATGCCCGGTGCAACAAAACTAATTTGTCCAAAACCTCCAGCATGCAAGCAAACGGTAGTTCATATGTTACTATTCAGCAAGTGTTAGCATGCTAACAAATATGCTAAACAAAGGCATGTTGTCCTTGAGTTCAAAGCACCACCGTTCCTCAGTACAAAGCTGCTTGTATGGCTCTCGACTTGCTTCGTTAATAAATTACTAATGAATAAAGCTGGTAGTTCCTGTCCCACGGCATAACATAAAAGCTGCAAGAAAAACTGTTGGATGCCTTTTAATGGGTGAATTTCTCTCCCCTTAAAGAGTTGTAAGTGGATTTGGCCGACAAGGAGGGCTGTTTGGATGGGATTTATGTTTTCCAACAAAAAGGCCTTGATTGTATAGATGAGAGAAAGAAAAATAAATATATGGAAAATGCACTGGAGTCTGTTCTGGTTTCCATGACAGTAGCCCCCCCATGCAGGTTGGCCCTTCTGCCAGAGGGTGTGTCAGCGGCTCTGTGGGCAGAGGGGCACTTGGCACCAGGGCTAACACCGTCATGCTGTCAGAGAACAGTGTGTCTCTCTGAGGGTTCAGCCTCGCCCTCGGAGCACAATCGCACTGTTATGTCTGAGCCCGTCATGTGACAGTCGTGAATGTGGGAATGTCCATGCGTGTCTTTAGCATGTTCTTGTTGTAGAGCTGGTTAAACATTGGTTATATATTACCTTTATCACAGAGGTCATATATTCACCCTAGTCCATTGGTTGGTTGGTTAGTCAGGAGGATTAAACACACTGGTAGAAAACCAGTGTTTTTCTATTTGCCATTCTATTTGATTGTTAAAAAATATTTTTTTTGGTTTTTTGGGGGGGGGGGGTTCCCCCTAAATTTCAACTCAACACTTGATTAACGCTTGAAGAGAGCCGAAGTTTTGAATGCTAAACCTTTTACGAGAAAATGAGAAGACCACACATGAAGGAACCGCCATCCTTTTCTGAGACGTTAAAGTTCCACGATTTGTTTAAATGTCATTTTAATCTTAGCGGGAGAACAAAAATCAAACAGTTTCAGGTTGTAATGAGAATGCTTTGCAGCCACTGGTTTGGTTTTGTCTCTGTCTCCAACCAGATGTAAGTTTCCTGGACACGCAAGTCCAGAACATGTACGTGTATGCCAGAACATTTATGGTTTCCACACATGTAAATGAATGCAGCTACTTTCAGGGAACTGATGATGAATGCTAGTCGCCCATCCTGCTCCTTTGTCCTCCTGTTACCACTGTCCTGTAGGTTTGTGTTTTTCTGACCCATAACTCATAATGCTGGGATTTATTATTATTATATATTTTTTTACTGACATGTCTTCACAGAATTGTTGTGTTATTTCTGAAGGTTTTCTGTCTGAGCACTTACAGTTACCATTAACTCGTATACGCTGGGGGCCGGATCCCTCCGAGTACAGTGGTTTTCTCTATTTCGGTTGCTATGAAGTCAGAAGAAACCCTCACTTAAACCGCCATTCTTCTTCTTAACGCCTCCTGAAAGACAATCTTTACCTTCTTCCTGGATAAGGACAGTGAAGGAAGGTGCATGTCAACAATCAGCCATTCATCGCCCTAGTTTGTGTGTGACTGCCCATGCTTGTTGGTGTTGTGTGTATGTGTGTGTGTTTGTCCTTTCCACTCGGGCCATGAGAGTGTTTCTGGTGGCCTTCTGTAAGCAGCTGGGTCTGTATCAAAGCGTGTCCACACAGAGCATCGCTTGTTTTGGCAATGGCCTGGTGTTAACTATGCTAATGGCGAGCTCGCTGCTCAGATGTGAGCCGTTGTGTTTGAATTTATGGGCGGTAAGAATGGACCGGTTCCTCTGACTGTAGTGCATTTGTCAGGAGCTCCTGTGTCCTTGCTTTGACTTTATTGAGTCATCATTTTGCCACTAAGACCTCGGGTCAGTTTGAGGCCTTGGAAAACACCTGATGGTAAAGGACTTGAGGAGGGAAGGTCTTGTTGGTGTTTGGGATAATCACACATTGTGGGTTGTTTTTTTTTGCCTTGTGGGACCATCTTTTTTTTGGCCTCCAAGTCTTTTGAAATAAAGTTGAATGAAATAAAGAGACACGTATTCATCATTATGATAGAACCAGATAACGCGCCGCTCACGATGCGCCAGCAATGAAATTGTGTAGTTTAACGGAAATGACCGGACATCATTTAATGTTTTCATTGTGAATATGAACTTGTGTACTGATGACATATAACCTTACAAATAAGCCATGCGTTTGTTAAATCCTCCAGTGGTACAAAAGGAGTTTCTTTTTTCCCCCCCGTGTCAGAATCTTTTTGGATTGCATAAATTAATTTGCCGTCGATGTGATTCAAGCAAATCTGTTGGTTTTAACCAGTGAAGGGTGCGACGGGCCTGAATGATCGACCTGTTGGCACAGAACCCCGTCCACACTGTTGTGTGGCTGGTGTTGCCGCCTGTTTGTGTTCGATTGTATGGAGGGGGCCGTGCTCCATGTAAGGGTGAGCAGCTGGCTGACTGGTCACTGCATGCTCTCATGTGACGCTGCTATTTCTAGCCAACTCATTCCTCCTCTGCTCTGCCTTTAGCAACACGGGCAAGTGTCAGACATGTGACACCTCAGAAAGCAGCGAGACGTCGGGGTGGGAGGGGGGCAGCTTGTCACATAGAGTCCGGTGGTATTTATCTAGAGGCCACCTTGTGTGTTGAGATGCCGGCTACATAGAACAATGGCTTGTTGCAATGTTCCGGAAATGATCATGTTCAAGATATGAGGGAAGCGAGGGTGCATTGGAATAAGTAGACTATTCTGCCTGCAGTCATTTGTAGTTGCCAGTAATGTTGGCACGTGGCTCAGGTAAAAAAAAAAAATCTTCATGACAGTTGATGTGGCATGAAGACATCAGGGCTGGCATTGCTTCGTGAGCAAACCACATGACATAAGTAGAATGGCATCAGAGGGGACAGGTTGTCCCCTAGGTCCTAGGAGACTGATTGTACATGAGAACAAATATAAATCTAAAAATAAAGACTTGTTAAGGTTATAAGTTGATGTACTTGGCCGGCCTGTCAACACAATCTTTACGTATTTATAAATACTTCTGTCTGTGGCTTGCAAAATCTACTATAGGGTGTATTTTCATGTTGCCCACAAACTGCAATATTAGAAAGCAGAAGAAGTGTGATTTGTAGGTTATAACCTTAAAAAATGTATGAATGCATAAACTGCTGGGGAACTCGCCGAACAAATTGTTGCCTTTTTGTACATAAAGCTAGCAAGTTAGAAAAATGGTAGGAGCACACTTTTTTTTTCCTTATGAAAGAAGAGACTTTATACGTTTGCACATTCATAGTAAATAATATTCTGTGGGGTTTGGAAAATCTGGAAAAATGGGCGAAAACTGGGCTACTCAGCCTCTTGCTGAGTTGAAAATGGCTGGCAGTCAATGAGTTAAGATGAAATTTAAAAAAAAATAGGATTAGTTTAGTATCGGCAAATGAATATTTCAACTAGTTTGCAGGAGGTGCAATAAGACAAACTAAAAAAAGTCAACAGTGTTTCTCTTTAAATGTAGCGTACAACAACAAAATGGTGGACTCTGTGTACTTAGAATTTAAGTTGTACATGAGCAAAACCTCACTGTGGCCCCTCCTGGTGGGGAAACATTGTGTTGTGTTGTGAGGCAATGTGTGGAAAAGTCTCAAGGAAATGATTTATCCCAGCAGGATTAGAGGTGCCCCAGGACAAACCCCCGCCCTCCTCCCCGCACGCCACTCACCACCGGAACTCCAGCAGGCCACTTGTCACAGTGAGTTTCCTTCAGTAATGCGGCGTGCTGTGACGGCACTGCCTCACACAATGCTGTCACCCGAAATACCTCTCCCTGCAGTCCAAACAGCAGCTGCAGCGAACCTGAAACGGTGAAGAGGAGGAAAAACACAACGTATCTGCTGTTTTGCAAGTTTGGTCATGTGACAAGTGGTTGAAGAGGAACAACTAGCAGATTTGGATTTCTTCATATCATGAGGTGTGACCAGATTTTTAAACTTGCCACATAAATGCAAGAATGACAGCTGTGATTGTTCTTTTTCTTTTTTAAGATGAAATGTCCAGATTGTGCGTGGAGGGCACAGCTGGTTAATATGATAAATGTACTGGTTACTCTGGTTAATGTGATTACTAAAACTCGTTCGTAGTAGTAGTAGTAGTTGTTGTAGTAGTCGTGGCACCAATCCAGCTCTCCTCCAATTAAACGTACTTCCTCAATCTTCTGACGGCTCTACATTCATGGTTGGAATTTTGTTGGCTCACAAACTCGTTCATTATCAGGAAGTCTGCTTTACTGTATCTTTCGTCTGAATTTATCCTTCTGTTGCTGCACAAAATGACATCAGCAGTAGCTTCAGTAATCAGCTTTGTGTTCAAGTCTTTTTTGTTGTTGTTGCTAATCTGCTGCACAGTCGTAAAGAAGAAATGTCCTCTGTAGTGGAAATGTAAGGGAGCTAGTCAACACACCATGCAGGACTTGCTAATCAATTTCACTGTAAGCTGTTGTTGCCCGATCAGCTTAATGTCCCCCATATTGAAAGTACACAACATACTTTGTTGTTAATTCTGCCATTATGTGGATGAAATGGCACCAGAGGTAAATCCCAGTCTGTCCATCCGTCCTTATGAGAGCTCCCTATGGGATTAAAGCAAGCGGCTGAAGTCGTCATGTGGAATTCCTCTGTGACAGCCGTGGATGTCGTTGTCACGGCCATCCTGCAGCATAGTAGCTCCGAACTAAGCAAGCAGCGCGTTTTTGAATAACTGGCGGGATAAAGCGCTGACTTGCAGGCCTAATCTGCTCAGCTCTGACAGACCTGCCTTCACTGAGGAGACAAACTCCAATCTGTGCAGAGGCCTGGCACTCCTGCAAAGTGGTCGCAGGAGACGCCATGTCCAATGCGTTCTACCATCACCGCGTCGTTCACTACGCGTGCACAGCAGCAGGTCTAATCAAAGCGCTCCGTAATACTGTTAGCAGGATCATGTGCTCGACGGCAGGATTAAGAGCAGGAGGGCACAGGCCGCTAGATCCAGCTTAGATGGGTGGGGGGGGGGTCTCTGTCTCTGGCTTCCTCTATGCTCACATTTGAGCCTCAGACGCGGGGCACAACCATCATATGATCACAAATGTCCAAACAATGCCGTAAGTTCTACTGGACTCCTGTAGAATATCCACAGTTGGTCTATCTGCTTGTTTGGGTCCACAAACACTTGATACTGTGACAAAAGAAGCACACATCTAATTTGAGCCTTTTTTTTAATTCGATTTTTTTATAAACCTCAATATAAATATTGAGTTGCTCCTTTGTATTTCTGCTTACTTTAAATCACTCTTTGCTGTTAATGGTGTCAGAAGCCAATAAGCTCCTCCTGTCAAAATGTATTTTCGTGACTTCCGCACATTGGAAGCCACTTTCATGAAGATTTCTTCAGCCACTAGCAGCAAAGAATGCATTGATGAGGATTCATCCCCATCAGCAGATGAACTCGAACCCGCCGCTGACATGGCGTCCCTTTCTTCTCGCCTCCTATTCGTGCTGTGTTTTAGACGCCCTAATACCGACGGCCACTTTGCCCCAGTAACACATTTTAATACCACAGAGCATGCCAACAGTAGATTACCATTCTTTACAGTTGGGAAAGAGCTGGGCAGGTCGGCGGTGCATTAGCTCAGCGCTAGCACACGGCTGACTGTAATCCATTTTCACATCGAGGATGGGGTGGGATCGAGACGGGGAGGCAGAAGAAAGAGGTGAGGAAGGACGCGGGTCAAGGGGAAATGTTTTACTTGTGTGCGCCTTTGCTGATTTGTAAAAGAGAACTGGAACTGTCTGGTTAGAGCTGGGTGTGTGGGTGTGTGGGTGTGTGGGTGGGGGGGGGAGGATAAAAGAGAAGGGGTCAAGGGTAAGATGACTCCTACGCCCAGGATGACAGGGACAGGTGGTAGAAAGGGAAGAAAGCTGGACTGCAACTTTCAAGAGACGCTATTGTTGGTGTACTGTACTCGTTTGTGTTTTTAGAGTCAAAACGGGAAGCCTAGCCAAAAAACCGCCCCCCCCCCCCCCCCCCTCCCCTCCCGGACTGACCGACCCCTTTACTGGTGGTAACAAAGCAGCTGGCTCTAGATTCGTCTTTGATCGGTCAATAAGGATCCCTGTTGTGAGCATGGTTTATTCTCAGAGATGACGAGTATTTTCTGCCAGTCTAAAAGCTTTATTTTTGGCACCGCGTCCTTTGTGTTGCTGCTATTCTTGTGTGTGTTTGTTTTATTTTTTATTTTTCTGCGTATGCTTCTGGAAAATGTCAAATCCCAGATGTATTAAAGTCGTCTTGAAGTCGTATTCATTTGATCTGCGTGCCTCTTTCGGTACCGTTAGTCCTCTGGAATTGGAGTCCTTTTACGGGCCTTTATAATCTCGTCAATACGTGCAGCATACGCACCGTCGGAGTCGTGTCTGTCCCCAGTTGTAGACTCACAACCAGGGAGGAGTTGTGCTTTGGTCAGTTTCAGGGTGAAGGAATCAAACCTGCACACAGTCTCCACTGAAACCAGAGAGCGCTGACCTTAAAAGAGTGTTTAAACCCCAGGCTTACTCAACACTGAACCCAGAGGGGGCTCGATTGTTTGTTGTTGAAATGTGACCTGCTTTAGTGTTGCTGCAGACTTGGATACAACATGTCTGCTTTTATTATCCCTTTAAACGCTATTGAAAAATGATGGCTTGTCAGATTGCCATGGCGATCCACAGGCGGCGTGCGGTGGGTTTTATGCCCGGCATGAGCTGGAGCTGATCAGAAGTGCAGATGAGATCTCACGAAAAAGGAAAGACTCCCTTTGCAGTCTGCTTTACGTGGCAGGAGGAGTTCTGTCGCCTGCGTGGAAGAAGTTGTGTGAAGTCGTGAACGGAGATGCGAGAAACCTTGAATTTGAATTGACTCGAGTTGAGGGAGCGTCAGATGGTTTGACGGTGACAACGTGCTGTTGCCTGTTGATTGGTACGTGTGAACATTGTCTAGTGCTAATGTTCACACGCATCTTTAAAATAAGGAAAAAAGAAACTATTCTAACTCTGATGAAGGCATTTTTTGGCTTCGCTGCCTTGGGACTGAAGTGATGCATGGATTCTGTAGGTTGATGATCACTCATCTCTGAGGAAATGAACCAAAAAAGTCCACTGAAGACTATTGATTTAGCTGCAGACCCGGATTCATTCCTGACACAGCGGCTCGTCGCTTCTAACAGCCGTCAGAAGAAACCCGGCGGATTCCCAGACTTTACTTGCTTCTTGAAAACTGACTTGGTGCTGCAATGCAGACCCGCTGCACTAAAGAGGGCACACAATGAGCTGGAGGATTTCTGCGAGTGTGTGGGGAGCCTTTTTGGATCTGGCATTAAGAGCAACGTGCTCTTTACAGCCGCGCACGCTGTTGTTGTCGTTCTTAAATGACCCCCCCACTCACTCCTGACTTGTCTCTGCTCTGTGCAGTGTGTGTACGCATGTGTTTTGGTTCTTGGAGACAGCGCCCCCCTGCTGCGAAGGCGAGTCAGAGGCAGCAGGTGCAGCTGACGCAGATAAGATTTTTTAGCAAGCAGGGCCACTTGAGGGACAGAGAGGGAGAGACGGTCGAGGAAACTGACAATCATCAGGTCGGATGGCCGGACAGCCTGGGATGAATGGATGTATCGCCCCTGCTGCTGTCCGTGAAGCGCAGTGGCAGCAGGCTGATAGGTTATAGGTGAGTTCTGAATGGCTTTCAGGTTTTATGGTGAAAACGGTGCAAAGATTGCCTGGACGGCAAGCAAGAAGGCTGCGTGACGGCATTTCAGATGGGTTTAAAATGCTTTGACTTTTGTGGCTAAAATCATATTTTAGAATAAAAACCTTGGAAGGCGGAAAAGCAACTGGTGTCCTTGTTTATCGCAGCGTTTCTCAGTGAGAGTGGAGGAACGGTTGATTTGAACCCGGACGCTGACGCCTGTCGGCGTGTGGTTAGCAGTTAGCAGTGCGGGTTGCTGCCGGCTGAATCCGAGTCGCGTGAAGACGTCTGCTGAGGTCGTCTTCGTGCGGGACAGTTGCCGGGAGGGCGGTGAACCAACCGCAGCCAGATGACGGCGTGTTTCCTCGTGTTGATGCTGAATGTTGGTGCTGCGTCGGTCGAGCTGTGGCTCGTGTCGTGATGTGACCGCACTAACAGCGGGAGTGTTTCGCGCTCTGAATGCCCTTGATCCATCGGCATGCGTTCCTCGTCCTGCAAAGCCCTTCCACGCACAGGCTTGCCTCTCATTGGTTGTCTGCCTCTGCTGTCATTGGCTGCCTCCTCTCTATCTGCACTTACACAACCAGTCAGTGGCTGAGGTGTGACGTGAATGCGGATACTTTGCTTTTAGAGACTTGTGTCAGCTGACTGTTTCTCTCTCTCTCTCTCTGTCCTGTTATCTCGCTCTTTCCTGCAACACCACTACAACCTGCTGATTTCTCACTAAGCCTCTTCTGCTACATCCTCTCATTCCTCCTCTGCTCCTGTCATCAACTCTTCTATTCCACTCCCTACTAATAATTCTTTATTCCCATCAATCACATGCTCACCGCCCCTTCATTCCTTTCCTTCCCGGTCCTATTTTTCTCTGCTTTTCCATCCCATCATCCATCGGTGTGTGTGTGTGTGTGTGTGTGTGTCTGTGTGTGTGTCTGACAATCATTCATCTCCCTTCCCTCTGATGTAAGGGGACATGAAGGTGAGTGGAGTTGGTTGATTTCCGGTCTGCAGCTCTGCCCACTGGATTCTTTCCTCCTTCTGTCTCTCTTGCGTTTAACTTTAGAAGCGTCCGGCGCCCTTTGTGGCGAGGACACCTGTGCGTATGCTTCAGGTGTAACAATTAGGCAGCGCTCTTAGGACGCTGCTGTGAGTCATCTGACGCTGCATGTAGGTTTGGGCAACGCATTGGGTGGATAGCGGCGGCGTGTCGGTGCAGACTGGAGCTCGTGACAGTGTTTTGCACCAGCTTTGGTGCAGTGGCATCTCACATTCAGCAGAGAGAGCAGGAATGATAATATTAAGTACTTTGCATGCAGGTTTGTCTCCACAGTTCCAGCACATATTTCAGGCTATATGGAGCCAGAGATGTTAATTGTAAATATCAACCAATAATGCCTCCCCATTCTTTTTTTTTAAACCTTGAGTTTGTTCTTTCTGTGCATTTTTCCACAAAAACAAAATGTAAGCTTAATTTAGTCCTATTTTCATCATGTTGTTTGTGTTAGTGTGTCCTCATTTGTCCTGTTTGCCACCTGACACCCACCAGGAAAACAAGGGGCCTGCCAGAAGTTATCCTCAAGCTCTTGTTGCCTCACGGAGTGCATCATTTCAAGAGGTTTATGAATTAGGGTACCCTTCATAGGTGGACGCCTCCCTGGGGAGGTGTTCCGGGCATGTCCCACTGGGAGGAGGCATCGGGGAAGACCCGGGACACGCTGGAGAGACTGTCTCTCGGCTGGACTGGGAACGCCTCGGGATAATCCTGGAAGAGCTGGAGGAGGTGGCTGGGGAGAGGGAAGTCTGGAAGTCCGTGCTGAGACTGTTGCCTCCGTGCCTCCGGCCCCGGATAAGCGGTGGAAGATGGATGGTTGGAGAAAAAAGATAACCGTCATACTGGGCGCCTAGCTTCATGGAATTTACTTCTATGTTGTTGTTTTTTTTAAATCTGCATGAATTTGTAAAGCATTTTGTAACAGTTTACATTCAAAGGAATCCTTCAAGGTCTAAAATGAACCATTCATCAGAGACTGTGTTTCCTGGTTCCTCCAACATACTGAAGGTCGGAGTTTCAGCAAGAAATGACTTTCACGTGAAAAGTTCAGGTCAGATCACACATGAATCTCAAGCTGAATCTCTGGGTAATGTTCATAGGTTGATGGGTGAGAGTAAGGTACCTGTTTTTTATCTGCAGTTGTGGTTTCCATGGTGAGCATTGCTTCCTGTGGTTTGGCAGCCATGTGATAATTGCAACAATTGGAGTGTCAAATCCGATTTTCCAGTTGCAGATGCATGCTACGGTTCATTCCGAAGCACTAAGTGACTTGTTTAAAAGGCTGAAGTCAAAATCGAATTTTCTTGAACTTGAAAACTGCACGCTGCTTGTCTCGAAGAAGTAGATCATGTGACTGGCGTGGCAGAAAATATCTGCTGCCGACTTTCATGCAGTTCTTCTCTCACCGGGAGCAGGAGATAGACTTGGCTATTGCTCATGGCGTGGAACCATCAGCCACTTTCACACAGTCTCCTCATTATGTAAAACATGAAAAGGGTGTAATTGAGTGGGTCATTGTTGTAGCTTTGTCCATGTTCTCACAGCGGGGTTTGCAACCACATCAGGGTTATAATAGTTTCGGATTTTTAATTATAGTTTAGTTTTAGTTAGTTTTGAATTTGTTTTCTCTAATTCAGTTAGTTTTAGTTAGTTTTTAGAGTGGATTTGTTAGTTTTTATTAGTTTTAGTTTTGTTTTTATTAGTTTAATTTAGTTTTTATTAGTTTTAGTTTTTCATACTTTGTGTTATTTGTCAGACGCAGGATTAAAAAATAATAAAATACAACTTAACAAAAGATAACATAAAATAATTTATATTTTATATATAACAATATATAATATTTTATATATAACAGTCCGCAGCATAGCTGCTAACGTGCTACAATCTCGCAGTTAGCTTTCTTGTTTCTCTCCGTCGTAATAAACACATCCCACATGGGGCTGGAGCGCTCGGCGTTTCCTGCCGGCTTCCGTCGGTAGTGACGTCACCAACCCGAGTCTCAACGAGCAGTGACGGGAACAGCCGGACGGAGCCGCTGGCTCACGTAAAACTCCTCGAGCAAAATAAATCAATTTCAAAATCGATAAAGACGAAAACGAAGGGATTAGTGTCTTTAATTTTTATTAGTTTTAGTTAGTTTTGTGAACGGACAATACCGTTTTAGTTAGTTTTAGTTTTCTCTTTTAATTTTAGTTTTTATTTAGTTCAGTTAACGAAAATGTTTTTTCAATTCTAGTTTTCGTTTTTTCGTTAGTTTTCGTTAACTATAATAACCCTGAACCACATCAACTAATTTATCTCCGCATTAGTCAGTTGAGGTCCGGGAGCTCCTTTTATTTAGTAGAGGAGGAGACAATATCATTCAAGAGAGACAATTGCTCAGGGCATCATGATGATAATAAAATCTTTGGTACTTTGACTCTTCAGAGAGATAGAAATCCGAGAGCTTCTATCCCGAGCGGCAGCAGGATGTTTCTCCCTTGTTGGAGTCCAGACACTGGCGGTGGTGGCCGATGGACCCATTGATATTGATGAAATTAGGAGTGGTGGATCTTTGAAGACTGGGCTGACAGGATGACAGTGAAAGTGTGAAGCCGTGGGTTCGAATCACGATCGATTTGATAGATGTGACTCGCTGGTGAGAACAGCTGATGACTCCGCTGATGGCAGCAAAATAAGACTGAGCATACGTGAGAGGTGTGAATGACATATAAGAATGGAGTTCCTGTAATTGCCTCGGGGAGGACCAGTCTGTTCTGCTCTGTGTACCGACCATCAGCTGGAACCATCCCTCTTCTTGTAGACCTGATTAAACAGCCATGCTGCTTCTGCACACATCAACACTCAGTCATGCTTATCTTTCCTACTCCCCCCCCCCCCCCCCCCCCCCCCACACACACACACACACACACACACTTGAACAATGAGTGCTTGACTGACGCACAGACCGTTTCCCCTGTGGAGTCTGCTGGTGGACGGCCATGTTTGATTATGCGTGTGTCCTGTGGAGTAGGTTTTCCCCCACATTGAGCATTTACACAGCATCTTTTGTCCATTATTTTAAAGTGATCCCTGACTGTTTTGACAAATCGGTCTAGAAACACAAGAATATACCTCTACTACGTAAATATATAATTATTTCTATTCTATAAGATATAAAATCCATTTTGTTTGGGGGCTGCCAATGTTGTTTGTTTGTTTTAGCAGCGATGAGCTCCTCCGTTTAGCCTTTTCAGTCTGAACCACAGCATCAGCAACGACGTGAGGAAGAAGGCAGAGATGAAAATCGACGGGAGAACTCTAGATTTGCTCGTTGTTTTCTCTGTGGCGTCTGCGTCGCCTTTCTTTCTCTCTTCAGATCTTTTCCCATCAGGGTCCATCTAGCAGTTTTTCTGTAATCCTGCAAAGAGACAGACAAACACCGTCAAAAACATAACCTCCTTAAGTGGAGATAATAAATGCATCCCTCAGCAATTAAATGATTGTTTAGAGGAGTGAATACCTGCAAGTTCAGTGACGTAGCACTGGAAAGTTTGTTTGAGGACCAACCATATAGGACATGAAGAATGTATGTAGTGTCAAGCCGCAATTTCATGAGTTCATTTGTTTACTGTCTGAAACTGATATTCTTTTTGTCCACCGACGCTGATCTATCGCTCCGATCTCTTTCTAGAGGAAGCTAGAGAAATTCCCAGCAACGCAAAGTTATTTTTTTTGAATTGGCTGCTTCTTATCTCGTTCCATTCAAGTAAACAAAAAGAACTGACAAGGGATCATTTTTATTCTTACCTTCTGATGATTCAGGGAGGGCTTGTCCAGACCCGGATCAGCGGACCAAGTATTATCTCATCGTTTTATGGTGTCTGTTGTGGTTCAACAAAGGATAAAGGGTAGCAGTGTGTGACCTCAACTGTTCCAGATGGAGCTCTTGGTCAGGAGGAGGGAGCCGTAACTGGCCCAGGGCTATTTAGAAAAGAGTTGCCTGCCCCCACGCGATCTCACGAGCACGCAGTCGTTTCATGCCGAGAGAATGTGCTGGCCATGCCTTCTAGCTGCTTACAGTTAAAGCTCCCCATAAACAATTGACTGAACCATAGAAGGAGACGTGCTGCCATTAACCCCTATGACATTACTCTGATTATGTCTCAGAGACAAAAGAAAAAGACGAGAAAGAAGCCAGACCGAGTCATTTGTGGTGTCGAGGTCTCTCGAGGACCACCAAAGGTTTCACTGTTGGTGGCCTCATTGTCCGTTCCTCAAACTTGTTGTGATGTAATTGAACATGGTGGAGCTTTTCACGCACATGGGGAACTGTTTGTTTGCCTGTTGTTGTCGAGGTGATTGGCTGTTGTGAGAGAGACGGAAAAGGGTTGTTGTTTTGCTTCGAATAATTTGGGCATGCTTTCCCAGTTGTTGACATGGATAAGTTATAGTCTTCAACTGAATGAATTGTGTGATCATGCTTTTTTTTAATCAGACTAGTTTAGGTACCGGTTGTTGACATCTGAACTAGTTGCTGCCATTTAAAAAAACAAAACTCTGAATTTTGTGTTTCTGTATGGAAACAGCAGCTGGTTTGTGTCATCCCTCTGAGATCGAGCTGATGGGATGTGTTTCAATGAGGAAATTAAATGTTGAAAACATTGTTTATCCGTGTCAGAAGTCTGAATAAGTCAGTTGTCCCAAAATACGGTGAAACTAAAATGTGTAATTCTGCATTCAAATACAATGTTTACATTCCTCTTTGAATACTTGTGGACTATCATTTGTGGATGAAGTTTGTAGACGTGGCAATATATATTGAAATCATCCTAGACTACAGTCTTTTAATTGAGAATATGCACAAGTTTTCGGCTCGCTACCTTATTATGAATGAATGAACTTGACCTTTAATAAAATAAGGATCCTACTCCTTGCAGCAACTGAGTATCACTGCTGCTGTTCTTACTGCATTGCAGTATCAAAGCATCAAAATCCATGCACTGTGTTTTTCCTCACTGCAGCAACACCTTTTGGTTTCATTTCAAACTTGTTTTCCAAATCTTGTTGCACATTTTGTGTGCGTCTTTGGCTGCCAGCCTGCCTGCCTCAGTGTGCAGAGTCAGTCGTACAGACACTAAAAGGGTAAACATCAGAAGGGTTAATGTGATATTTACCAGGCTATCAGAGAGACGTCTGTGGGGCAACGTTTCCTTTCAAACCGTCTTGATAAGAGTCAGACATGAAGAATTGTTGGGATGTTTGTGGGGAAACCTGTGAGCCGAGCAGCGATGCCAGCTGCTCTGTTGTCCACTGTGTTCATAGTCCGCTCTACTGTTGGGAGCATTCATCATCTCACCCAAGTGCTGTCAGTCGGCCCTCTGGATTGACCAGATTAAATTTAGCTGATGTGCAAGACTATAATTTCATCCAGCCACCCTGAATCCTTCAGGTTTTCAAGAATGTGTTTTTTTATTATCTCCTCCTCCTACATTCTCTTGGGCCCTCCCCACCTTTTGTACTTAGTTTTCCTGAGGAAGTCTCAGGGAGGTGTCGCCACATGGTAGCTGCTCTTTAAGACGGGGTGCGATGGCCCATGCCACTAATGCTGTTCTGTCTCTGTCCTCTCCCGAATGTCCTGCAGGTGAAGGATCGTGCGGACTGACGGCCTCTAAGCTATGGAATGCTTCCTGCACGCACCATCACTGATCTCCAATCTGTGGACTGAACTCCAAGTATTTAGTTAGCAGCTTCTCCCTTCAGATAAGCAGGACAAAGAAAAGGAGCAGACTTTCCAAGTCCTTCAATTAAGACGCACAGACGCTCTCCTTTTTCTTTTTTCTTTTTTGTCGTCTGGTGACACAATATCGAGATGGATCTTGAGCCGTACCTGTGGATGGTGATTCTTGGCTTCATCATTGCCTTCATATTGGCCTTTTCAGTAGGGGCCAATGATGTGGCCAATTCTTTCGGCACCGCGGTGGGATCCGGCGTGGTCACGTTGAAGCAAGCTTGCATCCTGGCCTCCATCTTTGAGACCCTGGGCTCGATGCTACTGGGGGCTAAAGTGGGAGAGACGATTCGAAAGGGCATCATCGACGTCAGCCTGTACAACGAGACGGTTCCTGTTCTCATGGCCGGGGAGGTCAGCGCCATGGCCGGTGAGTGTGACCGAAACAGTCTTGATCTCCTTTCAAGCAAAATAGAACGAGCTAATAATATTCAGCTAAACATTCCGCATTACAGTTTGGCGGACTTGTGGCTTCTCTATGTCGTATATGGTTCATATATAACGTTTAGTTTCAGTAAAATCAGTGATGTTAAAGTGGACATTTGGATGGTATTAGGTCACGTAAATGTTGAAAATAATAAATAATTAGAATTGCATGTTGCATTCTAAACTTTCCTCTATTTGTGCGCCTTTTCCTGAGAACAAACCAAAACCTAAAGATATAAACAAAAGATTACTAGTAATAGCAATAGTGGTCCTTAACGGTAATATGAGCATCTGTTTAACACACAACGGAACCTCGGTTGGCGAACATAATGTGTTCTGTAATACTGTTCGAAAACCGAAGCTAAATTTCCCATAAGAAATAACGAGATTAGTTCGTTCCTACCACCAGATAAATGCCCATTAACATGCCTACAGTTATATTACGCATGTAATGTAACTGTTATGTAACTACGCGTATCTAAACAACAGGTAACGCATCAAAATGTAAATAATATAAAATATATAATATAATATGAAAAACAAAAGCATAATAAAAGTACATTTAACCCAGTTCTGTATCATTTACATACCGTTTTGGCTGCACTGTGATACGTATGTGGATGGATGTGGAGGGAGGGAAGAGTTATTCCTTTGAAAGGGAGTCCTCCTCCATAAAATGACGGGGTAACTTTCCTCGTGGTTTTTTTCCCTTCTCTTTCCCTTTAGCTCAGTTTTCTTAAGAAAATCAAAATCGTCGATTTCGGCGTACCGTACTGCGCAGCAAAATCTGAGACACCAACGTCATTTTCAGATTTGATGATTATTTCCTTCTTCAATTCAACAGCTGCTTCCAGTAGTGTTACTGCTGCCTTTCTTTGGATCCATGACTAAGAGCTAAAGAGAACCAAGCAAAAACAACCACGCATAAGATGCAAAAAATTTGCATTATCAGACTATTCTAATGTAACACTCAGACGTTTGCATTAATGATATTACATTTACAGTTACTGAGCACCAATACTTTAACATAAGCTCTGAGCTGCCGTGTTTGCTGCTGTGGGAATCTCCAGGAGACACATTCTCTCAGAGGAAGGGAGGCATCATTTTTCTAGGTCAGGCAGCTTTCCCACAAATAAAGGGTTACCTAATCTCTGTTTTTCTTGAAGCAAAATGCCACATAACATCAATCCAGCAGATTTGATTTTTAATTGAGATGGAAAAAACCCATAATTGTTCATTTGAAAAAACATTTTCACTTATTTTGCCAAGCCGTGTGATTCATGACAAATGATGTGAGCATGTTTGGTTCTGGAAATGTCTCAGAATAATCCCTTGTGCATAATAGTTGCTGACAATTCCGCTGTGGCAACACGGCACAGGTTGAGAAAACAATGAACAGTTTGCTGAATGTTAAATGGGCCATTTTTCAATCAGATGTTTTTCCCACAGAAGAGAAAGAAAGTCTCTAACAATCCTGATCAGATAAAAACATCAAAATGCTTGGTGTCCAACAGAAGATGACAGAACAGGATAACACAGAATATAGATTTCATTGTTTTGAGCTTAAAAATCATAATAAAATAAGATGTCTTATTATTTATATATTTAATTTTTCCCTGGTTGGTAAAGATTGATTTTGAGAGACTCCAGAGGTTGTTTTGTTTCTTGACAAATAAGTAATCATTCTATTCACCATTTGTGTGACACAGCAGACCCTCAGAGAATGTGGAAACTTTCCTCTGTGCATCATGTGTAATTCCATATAATGAAAGTCCTAAGAATACTTCACTTCCATTGGCCGGGTTTGCATGAATGATATGTTTTTATGCAGGATAGTAAGCCTGAACTCGGCACGCAGACTTGTTTGTTCCAAACATTACATTAATTCAAACCGAAAGTGACCGTTCTGAATTTCAGCACTCAGAAACCCTCAATTTTGATGCATTGTCATCCACTGCATAAAAAACACTGCGATCCCAAACAGCACATTAGAGCATTCCATGCATGTGGCATTGTTTGCGGCAGTTAAAGCCCCCCCCCCCCCCCCCCCCCTTTCTTCCAGAACTACATTTTTGAAGGAAAACGGTGGATAATTAGATACGAAACATTTCTGAGGCTTTTTGTTTTTGTTCACAGGGTCAGCAGTCTGGCAACTGATTGCCTCTTTCCTCAAACTGCCGGTCTCTGGGACTCACTGCATTGTTGGCGCCACCATCGGGTTCTCCATGGTGGCCATTGGCACTAAGGGAGTACAGTGGATGCAGCTTGTGAAGATCGGTAATGCTTGGAGCTCTCTGAGACACTTATGAATGTCTGTAATACTACGCGTGTGTTTGACACTCCCTTTACTCACTTTAGACAAGGTAAAAACAAAAGAGAGACAGTCTCGACGCATGTCTCCGTCCCCTGCATGCGTAAGCCACAGCCATGTTTAAAGTTCGTACCTGTTCCTTCGGGGTTGCGCTGTAATCTAAAGGCATGTTGTGCATTAGTTGGCTTTATTTGCTAGTTGCTTGTACAACATTACAAAAAACATCAATAATCACACCGTTAAATATGGATTCATTTAGAGTCAAATTATCTCCACCTTCACAGGATTCCATATTAAAGCTAGGCATTTTAAGTGTATTTGGATGTGTATATTTTGCTCGCTTAAATATTTGACTAACATTTAATGTTTATTACATGGCATTGCAAACTTTATTGAAGTACTCTCCCCTTCATTTATTCCAAATGGAGAGAAGAACAAAGACTCAGCCATGGCTGCCTGGTGATGCAGCATTAGAGTGTAGCTGTTTTATTCTAAATACTCGTTTTCCTCCCTCAGTGGCATCGTGGTTCATCTCGCCCTTGCTCTCTGGACTCATGTCTGGGCTGCTTTTCTTGCTTATCAGACACTTCATCCTTAACAAGGTGGGATCACATTAGCACAAACACAATCTGGCACACACACACCCTTGTCATGGAACTCTTGTGTTCTCCTTTGTGTTTTTGGTCCAGTGGCCTACCAGGACATCCATTAATGAGAGTTGTGTTTGGACTTTCGATGCATTGTTTAATCCCTGCAGGCAAGGAGATGACTGTACCAGCCATTTAGACCCAGATGTACACACACAAACCTGCCCCCCAAAAAACTCCAGTACAGACACGATCCCTTTGATTTGGCAACACTGTTCCGTTACGTAATGAGCGAGAAAGAGAAAAGTATTTGTAGGTCATCTTAAAGTCACACAAGCAGGATTATTTATGAATGAGTCATGGGGCGATTCATCACATGTGCCTCTACAGGCTGTTTCTCTCCGCTAAATCGGACTGAGTGGATTCAGATTGTGTCGGTGCGCTTTTAGATGCCCACAAAGCATAAATACTCATAATGATAATTAAGTTTAGAGACATCACAAGTTGGCTTTTACAGGTCAGGTCACTGCTGGTGAAATATTGTGCAATAATGCATAGCATAGCATAGTATAGCCTCATATTCAGTTTTTTTCTATTTCCGTACCTTTGATTGTACATGTGTAGGTGTGTGTGTGTGTGTGTGTGTGTGTACACAGACATCATTCATTTTCAGCACAATATAAATAAATTACAAACTGAATATGGACAAACATTCATATATTTGTGGTCTATAAATCATTTTTAGGAGGACTCTGTTCCCAATGGTCTGCGAGCGTTGCCCCTCTTCTATGCCTCCACCATTGGGATCAACACCTTCTCCATCCTGTACACGGGAGCACCTTGTAAGTAGGAAGGCCGCTCTAATGGAGACACTGTGTTTGGTCTGTCACCAGCGTGTGTTCCAATTATCACCTGTCGCTCAACGTTCCTTTGAATGTGTAGAAGTTAACTCCTCTGATGTGTGTGTGTGGTTATTATTTGCAGTGCTTGGGTTAGAGCTCCTACCGATATGGGCCATCTTTCTCATAACTGTAGCCGAGTCGCTGATTTGTGCAGCTCTGGTTTGGATATTCGTCTGCCCCTGGATGAGGAGGAAAATTGCAAGTAGGTATCCTAAAGGCCCTTAAAAAAAGGCCTCTCACAGCTTTTTAAGTGAAGCATGTCACTTATCTTGCTCCAACTATCCTTGGTGAGTATTACTGCTTGAGCTCATTCACTGGGGTTAAGATCATGGCCTACAGTTTAAGAAAAGCTTTCCCTAATGGGAGAATCAGCCCAGCGAAGTCGACAGTGCTTTAATTTCTTAATTATTTGTACAGATATTAAAATTAAAACTAGGATTACTATGAAACAAGTGCCCGTGAGGATTATTGGTAAATGTCAGTGATCCTAATCTGGCGATGCAGCGGCCGTCAAAAACAGAGTAAACATCTGATGACTGAGTTTGTGTGTTCTGAGGGGAGCTGGAGGCGTGAAGTCGACCGGAGCTGGGATTAGTGAGGATCAGCTGATGGGATTTTCTTATGTTTGTGGAATGTCGCTGCATAGGTTTATTTTCCTCTGAACTCAACCAGGCTTTTCATGGTTTATTATTGAGTAAGTTTAAACAAAGTTTTGCATGGAAACATTCTAAAAAAATATATATAGGATACACCGTATGTGTCAGAATTAGGAATTTACTGGACCTCTCATCATTTCCAGATGATTTTACTGTAAAACCTCTGCCAGAATTTTGGATTGGCCACTTCTCTCATCTCTAAATGGCTAGATTAGTGTAATGCCTGTAATGTATGATTAGTGTAAATGTCCATCGTCTGACGTCGTCCAGGTCGTCTAAAGAAAGAGCAAGCTCTGTCCCGCATCTCTGATGAGAGCCTAGACAAGATTCCAGAAGAGGAGGAGGACAGCCCCGTCTTTAAAGAGCTGCCAGGAGCCAAGGGCACAGATGAGTCCGTGGTGCCGCTCACGGGGGGCAGCAGTGAACGAGGCCCCCGCGACTCCAGCGGGGAGCTCACCAACCTGGCAAATGGAGGCACTGTTCTGCCAAACGGCCGGGCGTACGGTAAGATTTATTTCCTTGAGTTAAGGTGTGCTGGTAGTTTTACTGCGTCTCATCCTGCCTGATGTATTTGGATCATTTCTGTCATCCAGCCAAGTGTCTTTGTGAATTTAGAATAGCTTTACAAGGAGAAAGGAAACATGTAAGATAACCATGTCGGAAAAAGGTCATTCATCCTTCAACAGTTAAAAAAAATAATACGTGGAACTAGAAAAACCGAGAACGCCAACCTCTGTGTTCCGTTTATCTTTTGGTCATTTGATTTTTGTTTCACAAATGGTTAGTCATTTTATTTGTCTTGTAATACAACAAGCAAAATTGAGAACAAAGCAATGAATCATGAAGCATGAATTAACATTATTGTTTGTGCAGTCCTTCCTTGTTGACTTGATCTAAAAGGCAATAAATCATAATTGGGTTTTATTTATTTATTTTTCTTTTACACAATGTGATCACGTGAACTCGACAGCCTTCATGTCCTTTTGGGATGCCCAGTCTAGAAATGACATCATTGTATCTAAGGTGCTGTAAATGTGCAGCTGTGTAACCATCAGGAGCGTTGTGCATTCCGACTCACTGTCTCCTGGTCTCCTTCAGGCCGAACCCACTCCATGACCAATGGCTGCCTCAAGTCTCCCGTCTCTAACGGCAACTTCAGCTTTGATGGCCACATGCGCAGCGATGGCCAGGTGTACCACACCGTGCACAAGGACTCGGGTCTCTACAAAGACCTGCTTCACAAGATCCACGTGGGCCGCATGGACGATGGCTCCAACGCCGGCCCGGCTGACAACAACTACCGCCTGCTGCGCCGCAACAACAGCTACACCTGCTACACGGCGGCCATATGCGGCATGCCTGTGCAGCCGCTCATTCGCACGGAGTCGCGTGACGACAGTGAAAAGCTGGTTGGAGAGGGAGGAGGCAGGAGCAACAGCGTGTCCTACTCCAAGAAGAGGATACGCTACGACAGCTACTCCTCGTACTGCAACGCCGTTGCGGAGGCCGAGATTGAGGCAGATGAGGGTGGGATCGAGATGAAGCTGGCCACAGAGCTGCAGGGGGTGGAAGAGGAGGGGGCTCCAGCCCCTATGCCTCTGGATGACATGGTCGAGGAGGACACTGAGGAGAAGGATAAGTCCGAGGTGTTTCAGCTGTTCCACTTCCTGCAGATCCTGACCGCCTGCTTCGGCTCCTTCGCCCATGGAGGAAACGATGTCAGGTGCTGCCTGCTGATGTCGAGAGAACACGCGACTCGTCCGTAAAATGACACGTCCCACAATGCATTCTGCTTATCCTCCTTGTTCCCCCCCGTTGCAGTAATGCCATCGGACCCCTGGTGGCGCTGTGGATGATCTACGACCAGGGCGGAGTGATGCAGGATGCCGCCACGCCGGTCTGGCTGCTGTTCTACGGAGGCATAGGCATCTGTGCCGGCCTGTGGGTGTGGGGCCGCCGCGTCATCCAGACCATGGGGAAGGACCTGACTCCCATCACCCCCTCAAGGTGAGAAAGTTGCCACCCAGAAGGCGGGGCCGGGCAGAAAGGTGTCTCTCTGTGTGTTCGTAGGAATGGGTGAGAAATAAACATTTGAACGAGGGACAGGGAAGGACTGTTTGATGCAGAAGTAAACTTTCCAAAATGTTTCATTTCAACGTGCTGACAGACACAAATCCATGTGGGGCGACGGCTCCCTCGGTGAGTGTTGATGTGCACACAGCTGTTGAACACACACACACACACACACAATGTCTTTAACAAGGCATCTGGTTGAACAAGCGGTTCAATGGACAGTAAAATGGCTGAAGGGGCTGTTTTCTTTGATTTGTTTTTTGCACACAGCTGATAAATTGTACATGTTACCACTAAATCTAATGTACACTGGCCGTTGAGTTATTTTGCTTCCATCTGTAAATATTACAGGGTCATTATAATCATGGTCATTTAGGATGAGTCCACTCCTCGTTTTTATTCTGTCCTCTGACCTATTGCATGTTTATTATGATTAAATAAGTCCTTTGTACCACAGCGCGTAAAGCTTCAGGGCTTCCGTCCTCACAAGGTCATCCTGCATCCTCACTGGCTGGTCTGTCCTTGATCAGCCTCTCTCTCTCTCTCTCTCTCTCTCTATCTCCCCTTCTGGCATCTTTCTTCCCCCATATTAGTTGTGTGTGTGTGTGTGTGTGTGTGCACAGAAAGTATAGGAGGGCCGAGCCACAGGAGCATCCTGGCTTCTCTTCTCCAACTGCGTGTAGAAACGCAGCCTGTCGTCTTTCCACTTTCATGTTTCCTCTCTCTTTTAAATCTTGATTACTTCACCTTCTCCTTCCTCTTCTTAATTCTCTCCTTAATGGTCAAATAAATGGCGGATAGATTTTTCTTCCACGGGTTTGTCGTCGAGGGAGCCTACAGGTCTGGTGTGAATAGTGAGCTGTCAGAGGAAGCGAATCCTGGTGAGCATGAAGAGCAGCCTGTCTTCCTCATCCGTCCTCATCCGTCGCTCATACAGCCGTGCTCTGGTACAAATGGTGCCTTTAGTGACTTGTCTTGATGGTGCTCCTTTTCCTGCTGTGCTGAGCTCGGCTGTGGTTAACGTGGAACCTGAAACTGGGTGCCGTCGGCAACGCATCCCAGACAAAGCAATGAAGGATGTCTCTTTAATCCCCCCCCCCCCCCCCCCCTTCTCCCTTACCTCCTCCACAGCGGATTCACTATTGAGCTGGCTTCTGCACTCACAGTCGTGCTCGCTTCCAATATCGGAATCCCTGTCAGTACCACGCACTGCAAGGTATGACTCAGTGGGCCCTCCAGCTGGCCTCTCACCCCCCCCCCCCCCCCCAAAGGCGGTTTCAGAGGAGAGGGGGTGTTCACGCTGCCTCCCAGGACTCCGGGCTGCAAACAACACAAACCACGTTTCTCTGCCCATTTCTTTATCCTCAGATGTTCACAAGGACTCGCTGATGAACAAACATTTGTAGCATTACTGTTATAATCCAGACATTTTACTTCCTGCCTCTGAGTATCTCCACTCAGCCATCGAAGTGTTGCGCCCCCTGCAGACAGCCCCCGGGCAGCAGCGTGCAGCCCCCTCTCCCGTGATCATTTCAGGACTGCTGGATCCATTCTGGAAGACGCATCGGAGTCCTCCAGCCCTCTCCTTCACCCTCTTTCATTCCCACCAACGCTTCCATGTTGTCCTTTTCAGCACTGGCATGGTTTGGTGTGTGGATTCTCCACCTTCCTGCGATTGGCCACAAGCAGAAACCCCCATCTGCACGCCCCCCCCCACCCACCTCCGCACTGTCATCCTTGTGTTCCACCTTTTTTTTACCCTCTTCTCCATCTCTCTCTGTGTTTCTCCACTCGTCTGTCTTCACAGCGGATTTTGCATTGAAGTAATGAGTGCGCTAACAGTGCTTGTTGCATCAAATGTGGGCATCCCAGTAAGCTCCACCCACTGCAAGGTATTGAAGACGTTGTAGAGGGCTCTCTGAGCACCACCTTGTCGCTCCTTCTGCAGCTTGGCAATCACCAAAGCCGATTGCAACTCCCGGAGTTGCTGTTTTGACATCTCTCTCGCAGTTTTCCTCCAGCACTCGACTCGGACATTTGCCGGCGCCCTCGCCCTAAAGTTTGATCAAACTCGATGCAAGCTTTTGAAATTTAAAGCTTCTGAAATTTGCTTTCTGAAAAAGATAGATTCACATTATATATATATATATATATTAGATTGGAGTCATTACAACTTTCTCTAGTCAACGTATTGTTTTTCTGCTGCTATTTCTATTTAATATTGTACCTAAGCACCAAACGGAGCAGCGCTCTTAGTCTAGCAGTAAAAACGTTCTATTTCTAGTCATTTGTTTTTGGATGGAGCAGAATTTCTATCAGGGAAATCTAGGCTCATATTCCTGCGAGATTAACAACAGTTCTTAAAGGAGAAGTCGGGCATTTTGAGGAATGTGCTCGTTTGTTTCCTGCTTTATGGAACAGTTTGGGCACCCCTGCTATAGGAGATTAACTTCAATTTTTATTGCGGTGTTGTTAGAGCTAGGTCAGTGTTTTACTGCTCTTTTATGGTCCTTCTGCTGAGCTAAGCCGAATGGCTGTACGTACACATGCGTTAGAAAACGAGGTAGTGGTATCGGTCTGACTCTTAGCCTGCTCTGGGGAGATGAATAAACGTAATGCATGCATTTATCAGAAGTGTTGAATAGGCAAAGATTACTCTTCATCTGATCTGTTAAAACGTCTGCTGGGGGGGAACTGCAGAAGACTCAAAACAGGATTATTATGGCTCTCTATTAATCTCTCTGAACATCTCCATTCATATCCTGCTTTCATTTCTCACCTCCAAATGCCCTTGTATCTCCCTTAAAACCTCAGATAATCCACGCTCTTCCAAAATGCTAACTCTACTGCTGGTTAGAGGTATTCAGTATAACCGTGGTGGTGACTTGATTGATTTCGGAGCTGTGGAAGGGGGATCCACTGATGTTGGTTGAAGTCAGCAGCTTTATCAATCATATTGATGACACTTATTTATTTATTTATTTATTTTCCATATTAAGAAATTGACACAGCTGTTTTTCGAACACGGCCAACATCAGTAAACATCTCCCTGACAGCCCTCAGAGATGGTGTGTGTGTGTGTGTGTGTTTGTGGTGACAGGCAAACGTTTGGGTTGTCTAATGAATTTTTTTTGCTCGTGACTTCCTCACTGATGAAGTGCTGCCCAGTCCTGGTGTGTGTGTGTGTGTGTGTGTGTGTGTGTGTGTGGAGCGCTGCGGCGTGATTTTCTACTCCTTGTGTCAAAAATGCAGCGGCCACAAACACGGCTGTGTAAGACCAGGCGCGGTGCAACTTGCGCAGCATCACAGTCAGCTGGAAGCACGCCAGGGTCCCGATTTGATGATTTAAATCAAGGCGAGAGAGTAGTTCATCGGTGGACGTCTGACATGAGCGTGAACATTACATTAGTGGAGAAAAACCCTTAAAGAAATACTCTTTGTAGACGTCAAGGCTAAAAAAAAGAGGTAACATTTTCCATCGACATGAACTGCTGATTTCAGACATCCACCCCCAAAAATCTAACTTTTATGATCTGTTTTTCTGAACTAATACCATCATTTTGGCTCCGGATAGCATCAAAGAGCTGACGGTTGTGCTCAGGCTTTTCTGTTTCGACACTTTGTCATTACTTTTACTTCAGGAGAGTTCTGAAGTTTAGAATTCAGCTTTTTCATGTTTCTAGTATTTTAAAGGGTCCACTTTGGATCCTAATTCCATCGTCAAGTGAGGGCCAGCTGTTTCATCATTTCCAGAAGCACCAGTCTGTCTAATAGAGATAGATGATAATAATAATAATGGTTATATCCAAAGTGTTGCAGAAATGACATGCTGGTAATACCTGAACCCAGAATCAGCGGGTCTGTCCTAAGGAGAGCCTGAACAACCTGAAGCGCTTTACATTTCATGACTTTGTCTTTTTAACCCTTTCATTCTGCTGCTGATTGGTCTCTTTCTCCCTCCCTGACTTGCGCCCTCCAGGTGGGTTCAGTCGTGGCCGTCGGCTGGATCCGATCCCAGAAAGCGGTGGACTGGCGCCTCTTCAGGAACATCTTCCTGGCGTGGTTTGTCACAGTGCCAGTGGCGGGCCTGTTCAGCGCCGCCGTCATGGCCCTGTTCGTCTACGGCATCCTGCCCTTTGTCTGAGGGCATGCGGCCTGGAGGCAGAACGGAGGAGGAAGACGAGTCAGAAAGAGAGTGACGGGGAGTTTTGTGTTGAAATCTTTGCTCGAGTGTTCAGGGTTGCAGAAAAATGAGACAGAAATTGAAGTGGGGGGGGGGGGGGGGGGGATGGAAGGTTATTGACGGGCTGGTTGTGCTGTGGATGTGGGGAGGGTTGGTTCTGATGCCACCATGGCTCCGTAGTTCAGAGATCTTTATCGACTGGGTTGAGTTACTGATCGTTTTTTTATTTATTCTCGTTTCTGATGCATAAGTAATCAGTGTGTTCATTATTCTGTTCGTTTGGTGGCAGTTTGTTTAAAGGAAATAACATAAATTAAACAAGGCGGCACGTGACTAATGATAATCCCAGGTTAAATCTTCCCACCCAAACGGACTGACGTGCAGTATTCATGTACTCGGCCGACCTGCAATCGCAGGTAGTGCCGTCGGTCGTATTAGTATTATTATTACGGTTTCGACATGACAAGGAAAATGTGTACATACTGTTCTATCAGACCGAGTGTGAGTTCTTGGATTGTGGCTTAAAGAAAAAAAAACCCAGAAGAGATATGTGTGTGGTCAACCAACCCATCCATCTCGCTTGAGCATGTTAGCCAGGTGCAACTAGGGCCAAATGGAAAGGTCGCCTCAGAGGAGGGGGGGGGGGGGGTGTCACTGAGCTGTTTAGGGTTCTGTGGCATCATGTGGAAACTCAATCTGCTAAAGAATTAATTTTGTCAAGAGCTCCTTTATGTTTTTAGAGATGGATATCATATTTTTTAATGATGTATTATATTGTAATTTGTACTGTAAATACTGTCCTTCAAGAGTTTTGCGGGCGCAATGAGGGAGGGGGTCATGGTTTCTCTATAATATCGTAGGGGTTGATGTCATAGTGTATTACACCCCCTGGATTAAACACACACACACTGAAAGCACTCTGCTGTGCCGTGGAGGATTACAGGAGTATTTTAATCAGAAAGACGTGTTTTAATTAACTTAATCTGAAGCTGTAGATATTCCATTTCATCTGATTTTATTGTGTCACTATCGGCAGAAGGTCGATCAGGTTAAAGGCCCCTACTTGAGAAACTGTTGAATTGGGTCTCGGGTGTTATCGGAGGGAGGTTTCCCCTTCTGTGTGCTTTTGATCAGGTTTGGCTGCTGCAGAAGCCAAAAAACAAAACTGAGACAGCAACACGCTGTCCTACAAAAAAGATGACTTTCATCTCTATGCCTTGTTGTTGTTTCTTTGAAATCAGTTACTGGAGTCCCTTCCTGGCACAGAAGGCTCCCCTCCAATGATCCACCTCTACCGTACTCTGTCCGCGATCAGGCCAGTTCCCACCCGTCTGTTTTGGGTCTCTTACCTCACATGATCAAATCAGAAGCATGGCTCTTTAAGGTAAAGCCTCGTCATGTTCAGAATTTAATATGCATCACAGCAAACAGTAACTGTTGTCCTGGAATTCAGACGTGGAGAGAATGGGGCTTGAACCCCGGCCGCTGGTGTAGCTCTTCAAAACTAGCACGTTGTTTCTGAAGTGTAGAAGGATTCGTGCTATCGGATGGGCAGATATGGGATCAGGTGGAAGCCCAGCTGGGGGATTAGAGGCCGCTCGTATCACGATGCTCGTGTCTGCAGATCGTTACGTTTAAATGGGATGATATCGGCAGTAGTATTGATCATCACCAGCTTTTTAACAAGGTCACCTGACCTGTAGATGAACAAAGTCTAAAGTTTTTCTTTCTTTCTTTTTTATTTGAACAAACTTGATGCCAGATGTTGCAAGTTGTTTTTTGTTGTTGTGGTGGTTCTTGTTTTCTTCCCATGAACAAATCTATGCTTAAGTAGCCACTTGCCTTGTAACCTTGTGTTTTCTTTTGTGCAGATACAGAAAAAATGATTCAGTACTGTGGCGTTTACATCGTAACCATATTGTAGTGTCTGGAAAAAAAACGTTGCCTAACGATGCCAATGAAAGACAAACTACTAATTATGCATTTGTTTGTTTTTAAGTATAAGAACATTAACCTGAAGTGTCTAGAGAGACAGACAAAGTGTGCACAATGACTCTTGTTGTAGCAGTCCTGCTAATCATGATCCCTGTCACTTTACACTGCTACTGTGCTGCGTTAGCGCTATTTGTATGGGTGCAAGTCATTGATGAAGAGAATGACTAGAGAAATTTCATCAGAACTATATATTTTTATACCATATCTAAGTTTTAATCTGGGCTTCCAGACATTTTGGAGAACACACCGTGGTGGAGGGGAAATAAAAAAAAAACCTTCCCCTCCGGCGCAGTGTGTTCTTCATCGTGGAAATGCGAAGCAACGGTTGCCAATCGATCCAATTTATAAATTACCATTTTTATTTTTTGAATTATAGATAAAAACCACTTTGTAATTTTTTTTCCCTGCTGGTTTGATCATAAGATGACGGCATCTTAATGAAGCCTCCCTTTAGGTGAATTCTTTTTCATTTGAGAGGTGTAAATCTTAATGTTGGTACCTCATGGACTGTGTTTCCTTGTTTTTGAAGCTCGTACCCTTTTACTCTTTCAGAGTGGGTTACATGAGGGGGCTGCGCAAAGCCAGTGTGTTAAAATTCTGTTTGTAAAGTACATGAAAAAATCTGATCATGCCGGGAGGTTAACATTAAAGATCTGCAGCTTGTTGGAGTTTTCTCCTAATTCTTACTATGACAATTGTAAGGTTTATTTTTACCAGAATACAACTTGCGGTGTGAAAGCACACCGCAAGTTGTGAGAGATTTTCGAGCTGATTTTCACTCGTTTGTTTTTTGTCATTTATAGTCTGTCATCCAATCTTTACAAATCCATGTGCATTTCTGTTCCTCTCAAGAGCAACAAGCTACTTCAACAACCTGTGTATTGTCCGTGCCGCCATCTTTCTACTCTCATGCCAGTATAAAAACTCAGAATTCCAATTTTCTTCTTCTTGTAAAGCACATAAGATACAATTACTCTACTGTAACCTCCCAATTGAGAACCAGCATGTATCTAGTATGTTTCTGCACGAGCTTCAAGTTTAAACCCCGTTTAACCGTCTGGCTGCACGCAGTGGACATTAGTTGCTCTTGTTGGGTTCTATTTGGAACTGGACAGCGAAGCACGCTGCAGATATTAAATGTATGCCTGGCCACCGTGCTCCTCAGCCCCCCCCCCCCCATCTGCGTCCCTTCTACTGTCATTTGTCTTTTTCTTCTGTCCTGTGTTGCCAAAAGGGATTCACTGCTGAAGATGGGGGAGGGAAAGTGAAAGCCATCCTCTGGTAGCAGCAATAACATATCGGACTGTGAAGATTCGCGCGTGTCATAATGAGCTAAAGCTACAAACACTACACTGCAAAATATTCAAGTAGCATCGGTTTTTTAAGTTAATGTCACAATGTCCAAGTAAAAATAAAAATAAAATGCAAGAATGAAAACAAGATCACTTGTTTGCACATTGGAATAACAAACTGCTAATCTGTAGCTGTTAATCAGACCATAATCAGTTAGCAGAGGAAGAGCAGCTCACTGACTAAAGGATTTTCATGCATTTTTAAACGAGTCAGCATTCATTGATATTTAATATCCGATCAGTTGTCAATGAAGAGACTCACATTTTTAGTTTGTGTTATATCCTGAAGCGATAGTATTTTAAATGATTGTTCAGGTCAAATTTGCCAAGATCCTTTAAAAAAAAAATAATAATAAAGTGTTCAGTTTGAATGAAATGTTGGGGTTTCACACTTTCCCTCCCCGTAGAGGAACCGCATTTTATAATAATGCTTCATCTGATGGGTTTAAATCAAATTACGGAGGAACATATTGTACTTCTATTGCGTCAGAGCAGCTGTTTTGTAATATTTCTAAAGAAACAGAATGTGCCATTTCTTCTCTTCTCTCCCTGAGTGTGAATCTTGAAGGTGCTGTCACCCCGGTTGTGTAGATCCACCTGCCCTGGTGAAATAGTGTCCTCTAGCATTTGTACGAAACCAGCATCACATCAGGGGGAGGAGCCAGTTCATACCTTCATTTGGACGTCTGTTTAGTTGAATATGCTCCTTGGCTGGCCTGCAGGCTCTACAGCTCTGTGTTGTCTCTCTACTGTTAACTGCTATTTAACTGTCCGATCCTACAAAACGTATAAAATGTAGAAATTAATTATAAAAAAATATCAAAAGAAACTGTAGCCTGCTTCTACAATATCATAGAGCTCTCTGATTTGCATATATTGTACTGTGATGTTTTATTTAATACTTTAGTGGAAAAGAAATGTCTGCATTTAAACTAAATTATGGGAATTAAAATTACAAAGAATAACTAAGTTCCTGAGTTCTGTGGTTTTTATGCTTGGAAAGAAGTTTGTGAGTCAAAAAATGCGATGACTGCAAATGGGAAATTCTTTCCCCCAAAATATGTAGTTGCTTTATCACATTCAGATTGTAAAACGAAAACATAATTACCCTTATCAATACATTATACTGCCCCACTTCAATATAAACAACAGGGAAATGAGGGTACTTTTATCTGTGCAATGGGATGGATGAGTGAGGAGGTAGGATGCAGGGCATTAAAAGATGGAACTCTGGCCATCCGCACTGAACCGCTTTCATCGCGATCTGCAGGTCTCTTCTCGTCTTCTGCACATTATTGCTCTGACCTGTACTTTTGGAAAACACATGGAGCCGATGGATCAACCAAAGGGAAGCCATTTGAGTCAGTATCATCCAAATAGTGCGATGACCGTGCAGAAATCGTCTTTCTTCATCCGGTTAGATTTACCAACGAGTCAGTGCAGTCTTATTTTCCGGTTCGTCTTTCCCTGCTAAGGGCATCTTGTAGAGTCAGACTCTCACTATTCCCACTTCTGTGCAGGAATCCCCTCCTGACATAGCTGCTTCAGCTTTCTTCCTTTATCTAGATTCTGACAGAATGTCAATTCTTCTACCTGCCCACAAATCCAACAGCACCATCTAGTGGTGAGAACGAGCTGCTGACTTGAATAAAGACATGATTATTATGCCCATTAATTCTGAGTACCTCAGTCCGTTTTCTGGTTTGTTGAAATGGTGGCTCATTATCTTTTTGCCATTGCAATGAACATTTTACTTTCATTTCCTTTTAATTGACACTTCTTTTCATCGGTTTGAAATTGTCCTTTGATTTCTCTAACTTGGTGCATCCATCCAAACGACAATTTACCGATGTAGATTGAACTCGACCTGTGAGATAGCAGTTTATTTTTACCATACGCTGTACATGCTCACCAACGGGGGGGGGAGTAAAAACACAAACCAGAGAGTGTGATTGGGTTAGTTCATTTCCATCCAAAACATTTTTATTGTCCTCCAAACAAAGGTTTACCCTGTGAATCGGCTTATTCACTGAGCCAAAAACATACATTTCATTTCTTCAGGTAGCAGTGGAGGCATACAAAGATCCTTTTGACAGAGACATTAATGGAAAGAGCAATACAGGATTCTCTCTCTTCAAATCACATGATAATCTTTGCATTCAAGATGGAGAGAAGATGAAGTTCCGAGGAGTGGAAGCTTGAGAAAGAAGCATTTGGTCTTTCCTAAGAGAGGGGGGGGGGGGGAGAAAGACAAACAAACACAAACAGCAACCGCACGTGATGCGTTTTTCTTCATGTTATAAAAAAAGCTTGAAAATCACTAGCTTCATCTCTACCTGCCTCCAAGTTGCGTAACACCCTTATGTAGAGCGTCTGTAGTGTACATAAAGTGTACGGACACCGGATATGAAAAGTGCCCGCAGTCTGTAAAGCAAGGTCACATGACCCAAAACAGGTGATGGGAGGGGGGGTATGAACATAACGCAGCCACCAGTCTATATCCGTGTGGTGCAGAGATGCCAGACAAGGCAATCAGCACCATTAATCTAGTTACTCGGGTGTGTGAACAAAAAAACCTCCCCATCGAGGGACTGTGCAGTTAAAAACGGGCACATGGTGATTTAAGCTCATGCTTAAACTGTGGAGAACCATCCAAGCACTTTATTAACTATAAATACACAGCAGCGTTTTCATGGGAGAGGCTTCGGTCCGCCTCCTCTCCCCGGGTGACGTGTTTATCTTTAACTATGCTCATCTGCTAGCGGACAACGAGGGTTAAGTGGATTGATTATCAACGGTCATATAGATTTTCTATAATATATTTATATAGTTTTTTCTTTTTCCTCTCACACACCCGCCAGGCTTTCTTTCACATTCTCTCGTCTCACCATTTTGATTCAATGTACACAACGTAATAAACGCGGGGCTGAGTGGGGACAGAGCTGAAATGACAATCACCGAGAAAAAAACATTTTAAAAGCAAAAAAACCAACTGCAAGTCTGTTTTTGTCATCCGTTGGCAGTTGGACCGACGCGGCGGTCTGCCAGTTACAATGGTGGCCTGAGGGGAGGGAGCGGCCATGTCATCAAAGGGGCGGCGCCGGAGGCTCTTTCTTCGTAGGTGCCGTTTTAGTCGTCGCTTTCGTCTTCTTGGTAGCCGGGGTCGTCTCCTTGAGGTTGAGGTTCTCCAGAGCCACGTCTAAGGTCATGACCTCGACACAGCCCATGGCCTCGAAGTCAGCAAAATTCCGTAAAGAGCCGTGACAGTCGTCCTCGTCCTCAGACGAGGAGGCGGAGGCGTCGTCATCGGGCAGCAGCGTGGAAAGCAGCAGCTCCGTCACGAACAAGCTCCTGTCGGCCCACTGGGCCTCGCATGCCTGCCTCTCTGCCTCGGACTGCCGCGGTTCGCTCAGCCTGAGGGACAGAGCATCACAAGGACGGTCAAAAAAAAAAGAAGACAGATGAACGGCGAATATAGAGACAGGAGTTTATAAATAAATAAATAAAAACTTTCAAAAATGCACTCCTCTGAATTTGCAGATGGTGCTCAGTTGAAGAATCAGAGGAACCGCTAGATTGGCTAAAACATCGATATAATGAACGTACATCTAGTGGCTAAATCAATACGCTCGCTCCGCCGGGTTGCTTTAGCAGTCATTCTCTGTAAGCATGTTATCCGTTCATTTTTGTACAGAAGAGACAAACGACGCAGGGAAAGGGCCTCTTCCTCTTCATGGGAGCACAGGTGAAGCCTGAAGCAGACAGCCTGGCTTCAGACTGATGTCACCGCCGCGGTGATAACCGTCATGTCTGACTGGTTCAAACACAATGATTCAGTCAATCAGAAATACCGTAGCAACAAAGAGGAAGACCAACAACCCAACCTGCTGAGTAGAAACTGGGAGCTATGGGCATGATGCTGTGTGCCAGGCTCGGGCAGACCCGAATTGGGACTGGGGTTGGTATTGTGATTGGCACTGGGGTTCGGGTTTGCAGTGGCGGAATTGGTGTTGAGGATCGCGTTGGCTCGGCCGCCGCCCCGGGTGGTGTTTCGTGCCGTCTCCAGCTGCTGACGCGCCGCCTGAGCCTGCTGACGCTCCAACTGGAGCTGCATCTGGAGCTGCTGGAGCTGCGAGGCCGAGGGGCCCGAGCTGAGCTGGCCTCCCGCCGAACGCCGCACCCCCGATAACTGGGACAGCAGTTCTGGAAGATCAGGATGGAGCGGAGAGCAAGTATATGTCAGCAAAATAAGAAAACAGAGCTCCAATAACACTGGATACACCATAAAAACTTCGTTTGAGGCAATACCAAAGACTAACAATGACCTTTTATTCATTGAATAACATCAATAACCTGCAGTCTAATGACATCTGATGTTAATAGATGACATGTAGTGAGTAAAGGTGGTGGTGTGGACCCTTCCCTCGGAGCCGTAGCAGAACCAATGGAAATCATTTGTATTGCAGACTCTACTTACTGGATATAAAGAATGCTAATAAATGTCATATTACCAGGCTAAATAATACATCAGCTAAATTAAGTCTGTACCCTTTACTAGCTAGACATGTACGAACACAGCAGCCCCCGAGCCACAACCCAAAGTGCTGCACTAAGAACCTCGGCAGGGAGGGTTTAAACTCCTCCTCCTGTGTGTGTCTGACCTGCTATGGGGTCCATGGCCTCTCTGCTGTAGTTGGAGCTCTGGGAGGAGCTCTGGCTGGTGGAGAGCCCCCCTGTGGTGCTGCTAGTGAAGTGCATGTTGGACCTGCGGGCTCGCGGGCCCCCCAGCCCGCGCCCAGGGTGAAACATCCTCCTCACGTGCCGAACTCCACTCGACTCATCGTGAAGCTCAGTTAAAGAATGCATCAGGAGTGTCGTAGTACTAGCATCATCCATGACGACAACAATTTCAATTCACAAAAATCATAAAATTAAAAAAAAGCCCCCTCAATAGCTTCCTGTAACTATTTGTAGTCTTCACTTCGTATTGAACCGCTGTGATATTAACTTTTCATGAACTATTCAGTGTCCCTGCAAAAACGAATGTGTGCGTTTAAAATAGCACAACATTTCCCCTCATTTAAATCCAGGCACTATGATGAAGGGTGGAATGCGAGTAGCAGAATGCAAACAAGTGTCAGCTTCAGTAAACGCATTCCTCCCTGGTGCACAAATTAGACGGCGACAGCGACAGCAGCAGCGTTTACTATGTCCAGATTCTTCAATGTAAGAAAACGAGAGGAGCATTCTGATTCTATAATTACTATTTGAAAAGGATATCAGGTCTCTGGGCGCTCTGTGTTCAAGCGTGAGATGAGCAGCAAAGTCATCCGTCACATGATTTGGGTCGCCGCCTGGCAGCGCAGCACATATGGGGCAGATCTACGGGGCAGAAGGAAGAGAGTGTCGCCACACATCACTGCACAGGCTTCACTTTGAGCTGGGTCCTCTGGAACATTCCGTCTGGAGAACGTGACAATATCCAGTGTGCAAATGTTTGATTTAAAAATATGCAGAAGCAAAAGACTCCTGAAAAAAATATTTATTTTTTTAAACCACAAATTCAATTTGTCAGAAAGATTTCCAAACGAGATGAACATATTTAGACTCACCTTAAAATCAGAATCCAATGGGGGAGGAAATAAAAACTAAAAGTTGTACAAATTTCAAAACATCAAAATAAAACTAACTACTTATCCTTAACATACAGTACATGTCAAGTTTCAGGAAACTGTTGGGTGTATTTTGTGAGATATGCTTTGGGAAAAAAGTGATTATAGACGGACGCACTTTCAGATTTCATATATTTGAACATCTATTTTGGCTAACGTGTGATTATGCTTCAATCAACCAAAACACAAATAAAATCCGAAATAAAAAAAAAACCAGAAGGGCTCTCCGGGAACGGCGGGACACCAAAGGGTGCGAAACATTACCTCCAGGTTTTACCTCAAATTCTCATCACCTCTTCGTCATTCCAAGGACAACCTCTAAACAGTTTCATATTCTAGAGGTGATGGAATCAGATACCAATTCCAGAATACACAAAGAAGCCTCTCCTCCAATCCGTAGCAGTAAAATTTAATTGAGGCGCCGCAAGTAGATTTGTAGATTTTTCATCAGTAGCTCAACCAGTATCTTCTACCATCAGACGAACAACGGTGAGCGTCTATAAATAGAGCTGCAGTCTACCCGACATCATCCGCAGTTCAGCCGACATCAAATCCAGGCTGCGAATGTGACAACGTGAAGCCAGGCAGAAATGTAACAAGCTGCAGCACACAGTCAAAGGAGGCACGTTTCTCCGAGCACATCATCCGGCACGCAGGGACAGCTGAACACAAACTCAACTAGTGCCAAGCGTCAGGATCAGCGACCGCATCCGGTTAAGGTCCGTGGAGAGGACAGGTCGAAGTACACAAGGACGAGTGAGACATCCAGGCACCCAAGGTAGCAGAAAAGGAGATCTGGGACACACATGACCTCAATCTTTAAGCAGCCATCGTTTCTTAGGTCACACTGAAGCGTTTGTGCCATCTTACCAGGAGTGGACATTCCAGATGCGTCACATTGCCAGCTATGAACAACACACTCACCACTTCCGTGGACGTCTCTGTGTGTTCTGCAGCCACGTGCTCCTGCAGGGAGATCTCCGTGTAGCCCATCCTGCCACAGTAGGGGCACGTGAAGGCCTGGGGCTGCTCCACCGAGAACGCTTCTCCACCGTAATACAGGTCTGTGGGGGGGGGGCATAATCAGAACACAACGTAGAGGAGGCACAGCAGCAGTGAAAACCGTTTCTACCTACAATACAAGAGGCGGTTCACAATAAAACCTTCCATATTGCTCACACAAGGCTGCCGATGCACAACCAGAGCTAAAGGCATGCGACAAGAGTGCAGCGCGTCGATTTCATGACACCTTTCCTTGATCCTGCATCCAGAGATATTTCTGCCACATGGGGCAGTTAAAACAAGCCTTTCTCTAGCCGAGGGAAGTGATGGAAAAGTCCAGTAATGTAAAATCTATGGACCAAGTGGGGCCGATAGTGCAGGGTCAGGAGAAACACTGCTGTGCATATTCAGCGGGCCGCATACCGGTCAAGTAAACCCGGAAGCTAGAGAGATTTCTGCTGCATCTGCCTGCCAAGCAGCGCTCATTGTGCCGAATAGGCTTCATTTTTTATCCCGTATCTAGTTCTACAGGAAAGATGCCCACTTTTCAGCCCCGACAACGCACGTGGGGAAATAAACTGAATTCTGTCCAGCTGTTTCTGAGCAGATGTGAATAGATCATACCTCATAACAAATCTGTTAGGTAGGGACAACAGGGACAAGAGTAACCCTATGTTTGCTGGGGGGGGGCTTATCTGGGAGCTTGCACCTTCTGCTGTATTTACAACAGTTTTGAAAATATTTTAAAGGAGGATTTCCAACATGTGCAAGGCTGAATACCAACATATTTCACAGCTCTGATGATTGAAACAGTCTGAAGAAGAAGTCCCAAAGCAAGAGAAAAGGTCCAGTCAATAAAACTGATCGACAATAAACTGATTTACAGCATTACTAGAAATATGCGTCTACTTTTCCAAGCTCTGCATGGAAGTTTGGTTTGTTTCAAAATTAGAAGTATGATAGCCGTTCGCCCTACTCTTAAGCAGCACAGCGAGAATGTTCCGGTTATAATTGGAATATCTTTATCTCCGTTACTGCCAGCGGCACTTCAAAATATGTTTCCTGTTGGGTGAGCCAAGGAGCCCAATAACAAACTCCCCAAAATCTGGGTCAAACCAGTCACCACCGAGTCAATCTGAACCTGGAAACGAAAGCCAGTGCCAGTAAAAGATAACGGAAGGGTTTACTCACTGGCTGCAGGAAGGTTCACACCGCTAACGACAGGCCATATAAATGCAACGCTTGATTCAGTCTGGCTCGCCTCTATTTTGTTGCTACATATATATAATTAAATACAAGTTTGAAAACACTGGTATAACAATTATATGCAGAATAAGTCAAATAAAGTTTTTATAGTTCAATGTTGATGCTCAGCTTAAGATAGGGGCTGATAAATAACTGTTTAAATCAGTTTATGAATAGTGACTGGCTTGAGATTGATCTCGGGAGTTAACTGTAATATGTGGCAAATGTTGATACATTACATTGATTCAATCAGTAAAATCAAAATGCTGCAAAAAAAAATAGAGTTAATCAAAATAATGATAAGCTGGACATGCCCTTAAATGACAATGAGCCGTAAGTGAAAATCAATGTACTTACCAAAGTCAACCCGAGTTAATATACACTGCATGGGATGCTCTGTGGTGTGTCTGGTCGTGGTTGCGCCGCTCTCATAGCACGATGCACACAGGTCGTAGTCGTAGCAAATTAAACATTTGTATCGTCGGCCTCTGAAGTTCCCCTTTAAACACGCATCACAGCTGACGCCTGCAGAGGACAGAAGGCCATCGATCACGACAAAAGGAATCCAATTGTAGCATTAACAAGGGAAATGTGGTGAGAAGTTATCCCTAAATTAATTATGCAGATTTTTTCATGGGAGCATGTGTGAAATATTATTCAGTAAAAAAGTACTACATCTGTCTACAGTAGCATTTAAGTTAAAGTGAAACAGATTCAACGCTTTTTGTGGTTCTGGAAAATGCAGAGAATTACATTTTTTTTACTGTACGTTATAACACAATAACAGAATGCAAAGCTGTGCAGATTCTATTAACCCAAAATGAAATTAAAAACAGTTAGAAAAATAACTCAAAAAGTTCTGGACGGATCGAATTTTTCAGGAAATGTTGGGAATCTTACCAGGAACAGATTATTACATTTTGGTGACAATCCAGAAGAGATCCTGGATCATGAACCAGTTTGAAATGTTCTGTAACATTGTAGTTAATGTTTATGGAATTTGACACAGTCATGTAGGGTGGGGGCCTCTATCTTACCACCGAATTTCATCTGGATCGGATCCAGAATGGAGTCAGTAAAAATAAATACTGCGTTTTAATATTGAAAACTCAATTTACAGATACAGAAATCAATTAAAAATACACATCAAGTCCGATTCATTTGTACTTTTCATGGTTCATGTATAAAGATACCAAGAACAATTCAGAACCTGTTCGGTGATGATCCAGATCACCATGTGGACGGTGTGAATCCTATTATGGGGGGAATGAGCTGCTCGGCGGAGGTCCGCGCTTTTCGAGTTATTTTGTTGTGATTTGTTGCTGCCATAAAATCCATTACACAGATGTATTTAACAGCAGTACTGAAGGTGATAAGGTACAACTTATCCTCTCAGTTATGTTCACGGCTGACTTCAATGTTCAAAGAGGATCAATTATTAATGGCATTCCGTTTGATCAGTGTCGTACGGAGATTCCCAGCTTTTGGGGACCTGCAGGACGCAGGGGACATTCGGGATCTGGGACGGCCTCGGCGGATTGGATGCCACCGGGTCGTTTAAAGTCCCTCTCATCTCCATTCATAGCTGCCTCCGTAACATCAACTGTTACCGAAGACGTTGCGATGGCAACCCTCTTCACATGTCAGGAAATGCATAGCTCGCCTCTGATGTTTTTAAATTGACCATTGAGCACCACAGGCCTCTTCTGGCCTAACTAACCATCTAACGAATAAACCAGCTAACGTTACGCTAGCATGCTAGCCAGCTGCTGCCAGACTTTCCTCCACTTTTGTTACCGGTTAGCTGAAACATTTACTGACAATGACGAAAGACGTCTATCTATAAGACAGGCAAGGGGGGGGGGCTGGTTCCAAAACGTTAGCTGGCGAAGCTAGAATATACGTTAGCTCTTTGCATTGAGGTGTTTAAAACAAGCTAATGTTTCTATTACCCCCGCTCTCTTTGCTCTCTGATGACTCTCTGATGTCTCTCTCCCCCCCCCCCCCCCCCCCCCCCTTGCTTCCCAGCACGTCAGTGTTAACCTACATAACCTACTACCAGCTAGCTTGCAGGCTAGCTGACACGCTTGGCTAATGTTAACTAGCTTCTTTCGTGTTTACTGTCAGCATTCCGTTTGTCAACGAGCCCCAGACTGATGTCCATTTTGTAAAACACAGAATATAGACATCGATGATTGTTGGATTAGATCTACGTTTCGTGGCCGCCATAGCGCGTCCCCACGAAATTAGCTGCAACCTTGCTGCACCAGCCAGGGCTGACTGCAAAACAAGACATTCTTGGCTAGCTTGCGTTAAGCTAGCGGTGCTGCGTTAACGCTCTCGTCACGTAATCTGAGTCAAACACACGTTTGTGTTCTTACCTTCATGACGGGACATCCTATGAACCCAAACGCAGCCCTCTGCTTGGGCTCCCTGGTGTGCAGTATGGAATACTCTGCGTGAAGAGAAGAGCCGGGGCGGGCTGGCTGTCCCTGGCCTCTTCCCTCATGAAGGATCAGGGCTGCCTGACTGTCGCCCTCCGCCTCCTGCTGTGTCACCGGCCGGTGAGTTACACGTCTGTCCACATGGTGGCGGTGTTGTAGTGTTTTTGAGGTAAATATTTTCCTGAGCAGGTGGTTCAAAGTGGTTCAAAGTCAGAATTCTTTTTTGAATACATTAATGTTCCTTCTTAATTTTTTCCAAACAAAGCATAAAGTCTCCCAGTTGTGTTTGTCATCATTTAAATGGGGCTTAACATTTTGCATGTTAACATTATTATGTTATAATGATATAATATATTATATATTATAATAGATCAAAAATAACTGGACTGACTGGAAAGCAGTGTTGATTTAAGTTAGATAAAAGAAACTTAATTGAAATGAGTCAGACTTAACACAGTTCTACCTATCCCACTTACATTATACTTTGGATCTATCAATTTATCAATTTTCCACCACTACTGGAGTCCATCCCAGCTAACGTTGGACTCCACCACAGAATCGTCTTGCTCTGAGACAGCAGTCGTAATCAATATATTACCACATTGCCGCCAATGACATCTCTGAAAGCTCTAATTTACATTGACTATAATAAAATTAATGCAAAATGGAATACATATAATTATGCAAACAAATTAGCATTTTTCAACTGTGTAATCCTTAAAGATATCTCCAAAAGCTCGGCTTGATATATGAGATACTTAAAAGAGGTGAAGTATGAAAATAATTATGAACAGTACACAACAAGTAGCTTAATTTAATAAAAGAACATGATATATATATAAATAGGTTTAAATTAGGCACTTTCTCCAGCCTGTTTAAGTCTTTATGACTGTTTTATGATTTAAAAGTTTGCTGAATCTAACTGGGAACCAGAGTGGGTAGCTGGCAGTAGTGTGTGGATGGAAAGAATAACAATACCCCTATGTGAGAAGTGATTTGATCTTTCATGCATCAGGGTTTAGAAGACTCTTCGGTCCTCTGAAACCAGGACAGCATGATGGTTTATTAGAGAAACGGCACAAGATAAAGATGTCAGAGTCCAACAAATCACAAGGTTTATTGAACAGAGAGAAAGAAACTAATCACAAACTCTGCAGAGGCTTCATTCAGAGGCATCAGATCTTACCAAGAGGAAGTCCAGTCATCGAAGAACAACTATGCTCAGAACTTCTTTGTGTTTCTGGGAGGCTCTTCTCACCTAAATCCTTCCTCCTCCTACGTCCTACGGACGAAGCAGAATGACCCTGGCATGTTTGACTATCTAATAGTTGGTTTCTGCTCTCGCGTCTGAACATTCCAGACTTGCATTTTATCACCCAGACATGGAGTGTGTGAGGAACAGAACATTCAGTGTTAATATGAACCATAGATTTAAATGATGTGACTCCATTAAACGAGCTTAACCTTAAACCAGGTCGAATACATGATTGATTTTGTCTGAGCAATGTATATAGATTATTGATATTAATGAGTAAATATTTTAACACATGTAAATATAGCTGTGAAACTCCAACATCAGCTCTGTCAAATGGATCAATGTGTTTTGCTCTTATATCTGAGGAGCTACAGATATTTGGTCATTTCAATGTTCAATTAAAGAACAGATATAAAAGGAGGGCAAGACATCATTTTAAATAATTAGTAGTTTTTCACAAGCTAGATAAAATTATCATAGAGTATTACATTTTAAATAATCGTCTTAATGGTAGGAAATAATAGGTTTGTGAATCGACTGAAAGAGTAAATGTCATCATTTTCTCAAGAATCTTCCCATTTGAAAATGAGCAACACCTTGTGAGGGAGTAACGTGTTCCCCCCTTTGGAAATCACAGATAAAGGCAGACATCGTTTCGTTTTGAATAAGTAAACGGAATGAGTTTTATTCCTAAACTCTTCAGAATCACCTCATCAACCCGAACTCCAGCTTCTCCTTTAACTTTAAGATAGCGCAGCCTCGGCTCAGTCCTCATAAGTAAAGACTACATGAGTGAAAAATAAGATAAGCTTATCATTTATCATTTCCTCCGTTTGGATTAATGTTTTGCTCTTGAAAATATTTGATTAAAAATGTTTAATTTAAATTCAAATCGCTCCAGTTCCCTGCATAGATATGAGGGGATTTGTGACCTTGAGAACGCACTTCAATAAACAGATGACTCAGTTGTCCTCCGAAGCTGTGATTTTCCCCTGTTTTGATGTTTACTATTTTTTATTATTTGCGGGCAGTAATTTAGGCGGTGGGCTGCATGAATAACTGACTTGCTTTGGAAGCGTATTTTAAATATATTATGGCACAAATAGTAAAAAAGTTCAAGTTTAGATTGAAAGATGTATTTTTTATGGATATATTGATAACCTTTTAACTCCCAGGTGCCCGAGTGACACTCCTGCAGAGTGTGTGTGTGTGTGTGTGTGTGTGTGTGTGGAGGGGGGGGGGGTGTACACAACGGTGTGTTATTGTCGTAAACATCTTTCCGTGACTAGTTGCGTCCATTCTTGGTCTCTCTCCCTCTGAAACCGGTCAGTGAGTTTTTAGCTGATGGGTCGGAAGCGCCCCACGCAAGGGGAGCCTCGCCATCCCCCACACGAGTCGGAGCCTTTTAAATATTCCCACTGATTCACATAAAGGGGGGGTCGTGGGTTTCCCACGTATGGTAGAACAAAGCGAGATATTTCTTATGCTCGTCTATCATAGTAAAACTGGACGCACTTTCTGATGCACGAGAGTCTTGCGGCTGCTTTGTCATTTTACGCAACCTTTAATCCTGTTTCAAACAAAGGTGTGGACGCGAGGACATGTCGTTTTGTTTCCTAGACGCTTGCGTCAGCCTTCCACGCCACGCACGCACACACACGCACGCACGCACACGCACACGCACGCACGCACGCACGCATTCACGCACGCACGGGTTCGACTTGAATCACGCAAAGCGAGAAGCTTTTACTACGACTTCATTCATTGTTGCCACGCCTTTCTGCGTAATGGCACCGGGGGCTTGACCAATGAGAGCCGCGATATATCAGCCGATGATCAGATGACTGAAAGGAGGAAACGATTTAAAACTCTAATCACACGCTCGAGTCCCGAACACGCACATTCCGAGCGGTGCTTTCGCGGACTCGACCCGAATCCAGCACCGGCTCTTTAGCTCTTTGGCTCTTTGTCGCCATTGACTGTAAACTAAGAGCAACCGCGCACGATCACGAGCGATACAACAATCGATCTCATTTTCTCAGGGAACTTAAAATTCACCGACACTCGTCCGTGACCGAGAAATGAATCCTGGAGCTCTTTCGCTGTGGATTTTCCTGCAGTGGAGCGCCGCGCTCGTTCATGGAGAAAAGGCTGCGCGTGAAGGTAAGAAGCGGCTTTGTGTCTATTATTGAATCATTGCGTTCGTTCATTCATTCATTTATTTGTTAACAGCTTTAAAATGAAGGCATTAATCCGGCACCTAAAAACGCAAATACTCCAGCATGAGTTCTCTTAATTGTTCTGCATTTAAGGGCTTTTTGGGCGCAATTATAAACGCGAACTGTGGGGGGTGGAGAGACCCAGAAATACTGGGATGGATTCAAAAGACAAGGCTGCGACGTGTCCTTTTTGGGAGAGCAGCAAGGAAGGAGTGTTGCTTTACGCGAGAGTGCAGGACGCGCAACGCCACGTCTGTGTGAGCGGTTCGGGCAGATGTTCGGCCGCACCCGCGTTTTACCGCGGGTCACTCCACCGCGCAAGCGTAATTAAAGTCTCTGACTGTGGCTCATTGCCAAAGGTCGTGGAGTTCATGCTCTAAATGCAGGCACGATTTAACCCGGTGTCAAAGGAGGCCATGCCGGCATTAGTGGACTTTCTCTCCTGCGAGAACAGAAGAAACCACTGAAGCTAAAAAAATAAATTAAAAAAAACATTAAACCTTTAAAAATAATCTTTATAAACAACCTTTCATTATCAACATGTAGGCTACATAAATCCATCCCGTCACCACGTGGTTCCTGCGTCAGCCAGATGAGTAAATTTATCCGGCTGCACATTATAGCAGTTATAATTATAGGAGCTCTGGCTGCAATTACGTTGCAGAAATGAAACGAGGTCGGCCATAAGCTGCCTGTGCTGCCGTCAGCTGATTGACTCTCACAACATGTTTCTGCAAAGGTATGAGAAGATTAGGGTTAGCTAGAAGCTTCTTTAGGCATTCATTCAACATTCATTCATTCATTCATTCATTCGTCTTCTTCACCGCTTTGCCCATTACCGGGTCATGCTGGAGCCTATCCCAGCAGTCGACTGGAAAGAGGCGGGGCACACCCTGGACAAGCTGCCAGTTGATTGCAGGGCCAAATACAGACAAATATTCACACGCACACACACAGACACACACACACTTAGGAAGGAACCCGGAGAACCCGGAGAGAACCCACGCAGGCACAGGGAGAACAAGCAAACTCCTCCCAGAAAGGTCGAGCACAGAATATAATCAAAACATTTTTGTCCCACAGGTGAGGAGACCGGTTTGAACGAGTTATCCCTAAACGGCAATGGCGTCATAAAGTACAACATGAGGCAAAACATCGATCCGGAGGAAGAGGGCTGCTACCTGCAGACCGGCAAGAAGGAGTGTCTGGAGGAGTGTGGCTTCAACGCCACAGCCAAGACCATCTTCATCATCCATGGCTGGACGGTACATCACATCTTTTGATTCCTCCTTTTCTCCTCCGAGTCCCCATTTCTTACTCGCGTTTATCTTGGTCACACTTGAGATGATGGGATGATGTGGGGAAGTGTCAGTCCTAGCAGCGTGCATTTAGAATCTTAGGTTTCATCAGGTGAAGGTGCGGAGTGTAAGAGAGGGGGGGTTCAGCAGGATGGATCAATGATTGTGGGTCTTTATTTTGTCCCACAGATCAGTGGCATCTTTGAAAGCTGGATCTACAAGCTCATCTCTGCAGTGAAGCAGCGTGAGACGGAGGCCAACGTGATCGTCGTTGACTGGATACCCATGGCTCAGCAGCTGTACGCCGATTCGGTCAACTACACCCGCAACGTCGGCGTCGATATTGCCGCCATGCTTGACTGGCTTCAGGTGTGTAAATTACGTCCTTCAAAGACGAGTCGGTAACTTGCAGAGCCACGCTTTATTTTTCTGATCAATTTGGAGAATCAGGTGAGGCTATTAGAAGATGGGGTTCAATCTAGGTTCTATTTAGTCATTTCTGATTGGGGAGAGGAACCCGTCACTCGCACTTCAGCAGGAGAGGACTCTGCAGGTTCTGTTCTGGCTAAGTGAGCCTGGCTCAGCTGCAGCCATGGCGGATCATCGCTGGCTGAATACCAGGGTCTATTGTTGGCGTCTCTGGAGGCTCCTGCTGAGCGTTGCAACTTTCTTTTACAACAGGATGAGCTACAGCTCCCGCTTGAGAATGTGCACCTGATCGGCTACAGTTTGGGGGCTCACGTCGCTGGCTTCGCAGGAACATATGTGCGAGGGTCCATCGGCAGAATCACCGGTGTGTTTAGTGCAGCATGGCTCTCCAGTAAACACTTCAATAGATGTACACGCTTCATCTTTTAAGCTTTTTGTTCTCATTATTTTTCTAAAAGGTCTAGACCCAGCGGGGCCGTTGTTTGAGGGTGTGGCAGAGGAAAAGCGCCTCTCTCCAGATGATGCCGACTTCGTGGACGTTCTGCACACGTACACTCGAGAGGCTTTGGGTGTCAGCATTGGGATCCAACAGCCTGTCGGGGACATTGACATCTACCCCAACGGTGGCGACGTGCAGCCCGGCTGCGCCCTGAGCGAAGTGCTGGCAGCGGCTGGAAGTAAGTTCTTAAGAAATTTCCATTTGTTTGGATGGTTGGCTGTCCAGAACAATTTTTAACTTGAGAGTTTTGTTTAGTTTCCATGCAACATTAATTAATTCAGCTGCCGTGAACATACCGTTTCTGTTTAATCCCATATATTTTATACCCAGTCTACCTTCTTGCTTCTCTCCAGATTTCATGGAAGTAATTAAGTGTGAACATGAGCGTTCTGTGCACTTGTTTGTGGACTCGTTGTTGAACAAGGACCACGTGAGCTTCGCCTACCAGTGCACGGGCCCGGACCGCTTCAAGAAGGGCATCTGCCTCAGCTGCCGCAAAAATCGTTGCAACAACATCGGTTACAACGCCAGGAAGATGCGTAAAAGACGCAACAGTAAAATGTATCTGAAGACGCGTGCCGATACTCCGTTCGGGGGTGAGTTGCGATGAGGACATGACCTAGAAATGTTATCTTTATGCCACTATGATGCTGACTTTCTACTGTAAGTGATAAGCAAGTCAGACATCGCTCAGTTCATGGCTAGTTGGTTTTTCGGTAACAGAAATAGTTTTCATTCTGTATTTTCTCCTACTGTGCTGCGCTCCATGGCAGGTCATGAATATTGCATGTTTTCTTTTCTAGGCTACCACTACCAGATGAAGATGCATGTTTTTGATAGAAAAAAGTCACCGAGTGCAGATCCCTCCTTTCTTGTCCAGTTGTATGGTGCCAATAACGATACAGGAAACATGGATGTTGATGTGTAAGTATAAAATGGCAAAAAAATCCTGAGCAAATTTCCTGCCCGTAATATTGCAAAGTCTACCGACTGGGGGGGGGGGCTTTTAACCCCTTGCACTGGCATTTTCAAAGTACCTTTCACAAAATGTCGTGCTGTACTATAAACTCAGACTGCAGCAGCAACTCGGGCGTTCAGTTTCTGAAGCTGACCATGTACTAACGGCACTAAAACGGCTGCTCATTGTTCATCATGAGATGTCTCATGCAGTCGCTCATTATTTGGTTAATTAAAGCTTGGTTTCTCCTTCCTCTGTCCAGCCATGGTGGCGTCATCGGTCTGAACTTCACCAGCACGTTCTTGGTGTTCACCGACGAGGATATTGGTGAGCTGCTAAAGATCCGTCTGAGCTGGGAAGGAGAATCTGACTCTTTGCGCTCAGTCTGGAAGAACCTTAAGACGTCGTTGTGGTCCTGGAACGCGAAGCCTGCCAAACCTGTCGTGCAAGTCCGGCGGATTCGTGTGAAAGCTGGAGAAACGCAGAAGAAGTAAGAGGGAGCAGCAGTTGAGGCATTATATCCATATTGTACCCTACATTAAGTTTTTTTTTTCTTGACATTAACTGACTTTGTTTCGTCACAGGTTTACCTTCTGTGCCGAAGACCCCAAAGAACTTGACATTTCACCGGGAAGCTCATTAACGTTTGTGAAATGCCGGGATGGCTGGGAAGTGAAGCCAAGAAAACGGTACAAAATAATTTTAATCAAATTGTTGAAGTTTTCGTGAGCTGTGACTGATTATTCTAACGACATGAAATCTGTCTTTTGTTATCAGGGTACTCATGTAAGACCTCAGCACTCCAAACAACCAATGCACCGTCACCACGCGGGGAGCTAGCACGGACCAGCGAAATGCTCCACCCTTTCTTTTTTTGATCACTTATTGCTTATGGTGGGAGGGGCTTGACTGGATTTTTAAGGGTTACCTATTGGTTTTCGGGAACTCTGGAAATTTTCCAGCCTCCAATACTGCTGAAAAAAATCCGACTGGAATCAAGGGGCCCGTCCCGATAGTTAAGCTCGCCGGAGGACTTTTGGAACACGCCTCTCTGGATTAGTGACAAGTAGAATTAAAACCTGTGCCAGCGGATATAAACCAGCATTCATAGTCGATGTACTGTACATTAAAAAAAAAAAGGTTTTTATTTATGAAAAAATGGAAGCACTGCGAGACCAATGTTATTTATCAGCGCACATCCCAGGATGAACCGTACGTCGCATGCAATTCTCCTAGATGCAGTATTTATGTGTGGGTGTTTGTGCTTGTGACCAAGAAGTGTACCTTTCTGCAGAGAGATTACTGACACACTGAAGGATAGACCTTTATCTCATGGGACACAATCTTTGTCACATTTGTGCTTTGTTACTGTTGCTATCTGTGCCTTTATTGGGATGTGTATATTTATGTAGATAATGTAAATACCTTTCTGGAAAAATAAATTCTCCTTTTTGTACAAGCTCTCGTCTCAGTTTAAGTGTCACACCTTTAACATTGTGATCTTCCTCAGCGAGGATGGAATGACTGTTGGACAGCCATTGTTGTTTATTGGTAATTGCAAGTTGCCATTTTCATAAAACAGATCTGGATCCATGTCAGGCCTTCTGTGGGCTCCAATTTGCGAGTGAAAAATGATTTGTGAAACCGGATCCAGCTACCGCCTGGGATTACTGGATTCTATCCAGTTCCTCTAAATCACCGTTGTGACACCCTAACCTGCCAACGTGTTTGAAACAGAAACCTGTTTGTAAATGCTACATCCATCAACACAATCTTAAAAAAAAAAAAGTACTACTAGTACCGGTACTACTGTCTCAGTTACGGCCTACAGATGCACGCAGGAACATCCGCATGAAGACTGAGTATTTCCATAATGGAATGTTGACGTGTCTAGCTGTAATAAATCAACTGCTATTTCCCAGCGACCTAGCGTGTTAACTGCAGGCTTACATGTAACCTGGGTGTGTGCACGGCACCAGAAAAGTTGTTTCACTCAACCGCTTCGTATACAAATATATATGTTGCCTAATTTCAACACCCACTGGAAGCACTGAGTGTTTTTTGCTGCCAGAGCAAAGACATGCTCATCAGAATTTAGGAGGCAGTTGTCATATAACAAAAACCGACCCAAAATAAAAAAATATATATATTGTCCCAATACTCCATCTAAACTTGAGAGGTTCTGCATAAATATACAGATTTCAACTCTTTTGGCTTATAAACCCATTAAAAAACAAACCTTTTGGTAATTTCTCTGTATCGTACATTTTTTCACACACATGTTCTGACAAGAACTCACATTGTTCATCCTCTGGCAACCTTACCTTTCAACACTCGGCTCTTTCTACCATGTGGTTAGTGAGTTGTAATAAATCAGGAATTCCAACATCATTCTTTAGAAAGTAGTCACTCATTTGCAGTTGTGGGTGTATGAAACAGTAAAATCCTGTCTTTTGTTTTTGCAAACAAGCCAATTTTTTAACCCAGAAAAGCTGGAACACACACACACACACACACACACACACACACATACACTTGTGGGAATCTTAGCAGCAGTAACCCATCATCCTTCTGTCAGCCTACAGCAGCCCTAAAGGGGGGGCAGATTGAGATGTTGTGCCCCCTGACTGGTGAACATAGTGCACGATCCTGTGTTGGTTTTGTGACTCATCAGTTTGAATGAAATACCTTCACCCCTTGATGACTTCTGCATCCAACATAAAATAAACTACAAACCTACCTGCTAAATGTGCTGACACTGCAATGCATACAGATTAGTAAAGGTGTATTAAAACCTTAGGTTATATTAGTTGGAAAAAAAAATCAAAATAAATGTCTATACTATATACAGGCTTCTGTAACATTTATGTGTAGGCCTATATCTTTCCATATCACACGTTTCATGGAGTTCTGGACTTCTGGACTTGGCAGTAACCCAAAATAATCTATTCACCCACTTCTCAAAACTGCGACATGTTAGGTATTTTCCCATCACCCAGTCATATTACACACAAAAAACCCCACCGGAAGCTTCCTTAAAGGTCCTTAAAGGAAGGTTCCTTAATGTTGAGCAGATACCCGTATTCTTTTTTGACATTTCTGTGGCTCTTGTCTCTGCTGTTACGTGTAGATAAGAGGTTAATCATTGAGGGTGAGAAGTATCAATGGCATCCAATAGGATGCCATCTATGTATTTATGGTGCAATGTATTACATTATATTTAGTATTGTGAATGTAATTATACACTGACCAAGTCCAGTATGGAGGTATGTGATTTGGGACATGACATCAGTCCACCAGAGTATTTCCTTTGTACAAGCAAATGAGGCGGTTTGCCCTACGACGTCACCAGCGCGTCACAAAGCGCTAAACGACCCTGTCTCTTATAAACACTGACGTATGAAGTTCATTAGCAGATTACTAGTTGCTGCTGAAGTCATTGTATTAAAAAGGTTGCGGTGAAAGAGTTCTAGCACTACAGTTCTTTGTAGTGAACTCCATGTGATAGATCCGTTGTGTTTCAGAACAAAAGACTTCACTTTTGGACTGCATTTGAAGGTGCCTTTGAAAAAGAACAGGCTGCTTTTCCCCCCACTAAGGTGATGTAAGGTGCAACGTTTATGAAACCTGAGACATAAAGACAGTTCCCTTCACAATAAAGTAGGACGTAACTTATTAAGTTGAGTATGTCAGATTGCCCCCAGTTTGACAGTCATTTAAGTCCAACGACTACCAACTAAATCAAATGTATTTAAGTTTCTGGTGGTCAAAGAGGTTTAATTACATTGGTAAAGGCATTTAAACACTATAGCTCATACAATGCAGTGTAATTGTCATGTGCTTGTATAAAATCCCTAAGTTAGTGGGAATTTTCAAAAACATATAGACTTTTTTTTAGACATTACACTGAGACAGACTCATTTTCACTGAAAAGGAAACAAGGGATTCAAAACCTTAACTAAAATGAGTAAGCACTTGTGCACTTGTGTGTCCACAAAGTCCCTGTACTGTCCACATGATGAAAAAATAATTCCAAAGCTCAAGGATTACAACAGCGCCGCCAACATGCAGATCAAAAAGAAAGAGCGTGAGGAGTGGGGAAATAGGTCATCTCTAAAGATCCCAGCTGTCCATAAACATGGTGACGCACACGCTGGGTGACGAATGACTTTCCACAACATTTGATGATATCTTTCAAGCACACAGGTTTGTTGACCTCTGGATTCTTGTTGCGTTTACTGTTCTCAACGTGATGCCATCTGAGTGACTGCTGGACGTCATTCAGAGTCTGGCAAGAGTTTAAACTATGGCGTTCACATGGAGTCACATGGAGCTGTTCAAATGTACAAGGAATACGAGAACCAAGAAGGGTGAAGGTGGACCTGACCTGATCTGTTATTACATATACATAATCTGAACAAATAAACCTTTAGACATTTAATATTACAAGCATGTTTTTGTGTTGGGATAGTGAATGGTGAGAGCCGTGGAAGGTGTCACTGGATAACCAGGTGGAAAATGTCTTATATCACATATTTTTGTTCACGTTGCGACAAAAACAAACATTTTAAAAGGAAATACAGTAACACGCTGAACAACAGAAGGGTACAGGGTTTCAGCTGATAATAAGTAAATATTATAGATAGTAAATATTATTTCAAGACTTGCCAAAAAAAAAAGCTTGAGCTAATCTGCTGTGTGAATCACCTTTGATCATGACCAAACTTGTAGCCACAGTAATTGTGAAGCAACCTGTTCTGCCCAGTTTCCAAATACCTCCCGCCCTGACACACTGGCATGCCCCCCGTCATGTTACTTATCTGGATGTCCTGATGACAAAATGAAAATAGCTCTGTGTGCCGAAGGGGTTACGGACAGTCTCTAAGTATTTGTGTCTAACCAATCACGATCCAATCAGTCAAAACGCGCACACAATCAGGGATCGCACACTTTGAAGCCACGTTTTTGACAGCACATCGTGTTTGTTTCCAGGTGGTTATAATTACACTGTCACCTGGTAAACATTGTGATATTGGGGGGGGATCAGGCAGTTGTCCACTCGTAGATTCCTATTTGTTGACACCACTGCTGTGGCGATGCATATTTGTCATTTGTGATTTTTCCTTTACTGCACACAGAGCATGTGGGTTCAGTCTTGTGCTCTGAGCAGCTTTTACGTCTCAGCTGCTGTAAAGTTGTCTTTATATACAAGCTTATATTAGAGATCTGATGGAAGATCTTTTATGCTCCTTGGAGGAGGCAGAGGTCATAAAACAAGATGAATGTCAATTCCTCGCTGTAAGAAGACCTCCATTACATGCTAAGTTATGATGCGCTACACTTCAGATGTGCATCATTTCCACATTGGCAGGGAATTTAATTAAACGTAGAAAGAAAACTCATCAAACTGATCCTGGATTTCACACCAGTCTTTTGCATAGAAACCAGGGATGTTTTGTCATATTTACATTGTTTTATGGATATTGATTGTTTTGTAAAATCATTGTTTGGGTGAATCGCAAAGCACAAAAAGAGAAAGAAATCTTTACATTTATGCACAAAGAAAACTGTAATCAAAAACGGAGTAGCCACTTTGGAAAGTTAGTTAAAGGTTAAGGCACTGCTGACTGGATAACAGTTGGCATGAATGACAGTTATCATGCTTTGATAAATGGCTGTACTTGTCTTAAAAGTATTTGTTCCGTCTTTCTGAGAGTAGAGGATTGGATGAATATGTGGCTTTCTTCTGAAGTACAGTTCCTACACAGCTGGAGCGCTGCCTGACTGCGCGTCCCACTCCCTGTACTCAGTGGCCCTTTCACCACTAACTGGGAGTTACTCTATTATAGCAACTCCAACCGTGATCACACCCCTTATCAAGTGCCAACTGAGGCAGAACTGGAGAGACTGGTGAGCCAATGGTAGGAGAGCTGGCCATCTGGTAACCCCAGTTGAACTATTCAGCTGTGACCAGTCATCAGCATCAGTTTTCTCAAGACATTTCCACACTTAAGTAAGAATTACTGGCAGTCTGAATACCGCATATTTGCTATGACCTTAACTTAGAAATGTCAAATGACCAATCTTATTTGCATAGAAGACAAAGTGTGTGTGTGTGTGGGGGGGGGGGGGGATACAAAATGAAACAACGTCCCAACTCATGCGAGCAGTGCTCTACTATAATGGAATAACTCTACCTTGCATTATATTCCCATGAGTCTAAAGACACAGTTACCACTCCTTCTCTAGACCTGGGAAAGCATAATGGAGGCGGGTGTGGCTCAGTTTGTAGAGCGTGTCGTCCAGTGACCGATAGGTCAGCGGTTTGAAAATAGCAATCTTGGTTCAGTAGTATAGAACTCATGACATACAGCAGTAGGATGGTTTTAGTGCGTAGAATTAACAAATAAGACAAAGTTTTGGCCGCCAATCAATACGTTTTATGGATGTTTGGAGGTTGATCTTGGAGAAATAGGCGAATGGCTTGCTACGCCATGTTAATCATATGGCTGTTTCATTTCAATGCCCAGAGCAGAGCGCTACAATAATGCTTTCCAACAGTATTTCCAACAGGGGTGTTTAATTATTACTTCACAAGACTCACTGAGAGTCGACAACAGATGATCAAAAATGAGGAATTCACTGAGTCATGGCGAGTGAGGTGTTTCAGTAAATAGCTTATAGCTTTGAAGCTTCGTTCCCGTCTGTCACGCCAATGCGCGACTTCATCACCGGGTCAGAGGTCAAGATGAGCAGGTCCTTCTCTCATCAGGTTTCATATCATATAAAATACTACAAAAGCATTGCACCAGTTTTTGCCAGCACATTATACAAGCTATACCTTCTTCAGGCACCAGCTGTTCACAGCTTTCAAAAGTGAAATTGATCCTCACACAAGTGGAGGAGCACATTCAAACACATTGTCACTTTCTCAGCACTGAAGCGCTCCCACAGTATCACAGAGAGCAATACTGTTAAAAGGAAAATACACTCAAGGTCAGTGTTTCTGCTCAGACCACTTCTTCTTTTGTTCTGTTGCTGTTTTATGGTGCCAGGCGCATAGGCTGAGACTTTCTCATGGGAATGAGCCACATGAGAATGAGAAATGAAAAAAAAAAAGGAAAAAAAGCCATTCTGGCTGAAAAGAAGGTTGAAAAGCATAATCTGCAGAGATTAACACTTGCATAACCCCCACGTGTTACAAAAGGATACACGCAGATCTCTGTCTGGGTTACTTCTTTTGGGAAGGTGTTTTATATTTTGGTTTAATTCTTCAATAGTTTGCAAGGTCATACTTGAATAATCAAAACCTCCAGGTGACAGAAAGCAAAAATGTAAATCGCGAGGGTGTTTTGAATTTGAGCAATTGCAGTCCATTGGGGTCAATAATCATTTGAGCTATGTGTTAGGAATCCGTTTTTTATTGACAGTTATTTGTGCATGGCGGAAGCAATCATTGCTTCGACCTGGATTGCTCCAGAAGGTGTGGCTGTATTGTACACACTATAGTATAGTATATCAACACTGGCAGTTTCCTGCTGCTATTCACACTTAAATCTTAACCGGTACTCATATAATAATAACCTGTGTGCAATCCTATGACAGATTTATGCCCAGCCACTTTTAAAACAATAGTCGGTGTGGACCTGACTATTGCTCTCTTGATCACAGCACCTATTTAGCTTGCGTAATGCAGTAAGCAGCTTTATGACGAAGGCAGAAAACAAAACAGACATTCTTGTTTTGAAATTAATGGGCATGTGGTTCTCTTGTGGTTTTTGCAAACGTGGACACAAGAACACTTCAATAATACTCAAAGAAGTGGTTAGACAGGGACACCAGCCGTGTACGGTAAGGATTCAGGTTAGAAGCACTGTGAAACTCCTGAGCCAAATCCCTGAAGCGTATTTGAATTCAGCTTTGAAGTCACATGGTTTGATTCATATGATCCGCAGCTTTATGGATCAAACCCAGCGCAGTGTCCACTGGCCTTTTCACAGCGAAGACCAGAGACCACAAATCAAAGGGAACTTCACTCTTCATCAGAGCTACGGTGGTTCAGGGAAGGAGGATTTACTGTTAATCTTTTAATGCTGCAAAGACACTTTTTTTTTATTCTTGAGGAAGATGATGGAGGAGAGCAATCATTTAGATCTCTAGAATATGGACATTTAGAAGAATCATTCATAAGAATTCTCTTTTTTTTAGATTAATTTACAAATAATGTTAGAGGAAAAGTGTGTGGAAATTGATGACGTACAATAATGTACTAATTAACCAGTCAGCGGACCGACCAAACAGTGGACAATAGCATTTATATGTATCTGAGTTCAGAGCTTTTGACCACTTGGAGAATTACGGTAGAAGAATTATCAGATGTGCACAAGCACATGCATCTATGTGTTTTTTTGTTTTAAAACACCATTAGTTTGTGTTTAAACTAATGAAGAAATATTTCTAATAGAACGATCGATCACTGATACAAACTTTTTATGATATCCTGATTACTGGGGCATGATGAAATGTTCTTTGAGCACTTTTACCGGTTGTAAAAGTTTTATATGTATGTTTGAATGGATATAGGATGTTTTATGACCTCATGATATTATACAAGAGAGAAAGAATCAAAAAGCAAAGAATCAAAGTGATGAAGAGTCCACGTTACAAAAATAAAATCCAACCATACAAAGAGCACTTACACACATGAAGACAATCTACATGACTGACAGGACAAGTCACCAAAGGAAATGAAGCACACACAGACTAAACAGGTCGAGAGCGAAATAAGGACAGGAAGTGTAAAGTCAAAAGACATCACAGGAAAAAAATTAAAACTGAAAATGGTAATCAAAGCACACCTGACATAATATGACTGATATATGAGTTTTAGGTTTTCAGTTTGTTTCATGTCTATCTACTCTGTATTGTCTCTGTTCCTTTTTCTCTCTCTTCTCTTTCAGATGTCTAAAGAGGCAGGATACTGTAAACATTGTTCAACCCTTAGACGCAAATTTGTGCCCAGTAATATTAAGTTATGTGCCGCTGTAGTTATTTCTCTCACTCAGCTAATTGCTACCTCCGTGACAGATTAAAACATAACCTCTAAAGCAGCTTTGTATTACCGTCGACCAAAGAGCTGCTCAAATATAACAATGGCTTATTATTAACAAGAGATCGCCTCTCCGCCTTCCCAACCTCCTGATGTACAGGAATGGGCCAAAGCCTTGCTGAATGTTATGGTATTCCACGGGAGTCTCTGGTTTGGAAGAAATCCAAACGGTCATGTCTTGGTTTGACATAAATTATGCAACTTTAGAAGCCATATGACAGTGTTCCCCCCTCGAGTTACGCTGGCAGCAGGAGCTCTATGTGCACCGTACCGACGTACACTAACACATGGCTTCGAACCCGACGGCAAGGCTCAAAGGTGACCTCAACCTGGAGATACGTTTATTGCAAACACAGACAGAGTCATGAGTGAAATGGCCTTGGAGGCTGAGGGACTTCCTCCCGTGTGGTGCATTTTGTCAATGAATGAATAGCACACAATGGTGTAGCAGACACGCTTAAGTGATAGTAGGACAGGAGCTTTAGAGGGGGGAAAAAACAAAAGAAATGGAGACCACTTCCGCCTCTGGCAACGGGTTGTTACTCATGCAATAGTATTTCAGTAAGAATGAAAAGGAGCCGGTAAAGTGAGAAAGAAAAGAGAGGCAGGAGAGCGAGAAAAAAAAAACCACAAACGTGTTGATTGGCTCAGGGAAGGGTGCCTGATTCTGGGTCTATTGTGATTGGCTGAGAGGTATGGCCTTACCTTAAAAGAGGGTTACTACAGTTCAGTGACGTTTCAATTTGCATAAGTGACGGCATGTGCTGGCGTGGCTGGAGACATACTCTATATGCCCATCAAACATTCTTGATCCTGTATTCAGTGTCATGTTTTCATTCTTAATCCATGAGGAATAATCACTCATGCGTTCAGTAAATATCAGGAAATCACCGAGAACGATATGGACTGGTATTTGTAAATGCGAAATAAATGAACATTCACTTCTATTTTAATTTGAAGCTCAGCGCTCCTTGAGAGAGCTATGATGCGTCATATTAGAGGGGTTTAAGAAGGAATGTCTTTCTCACATTTCTTGAGTATTAAAATGTCATCGGCGGCATGTTTCGTCGGCCTATTGAGAAATAGAAAGAAAGAGGATCACTATGGGCATTAAAACCATCGTTTAATGGTAAATTAAGATGTGAGCATGTGCACATTTCTCCCCTGTGTGGCACAGACCCCCCCCCCACACACACACACACACAATTCTAAGCCTAACCCCTTCTTCACTCTCCTCCTGAACCATGACCCTGCACTGCTTTGAATGTTCACCACTGAATGTGCTGCAAACAAAGAGACTTTGTGTTCAATGAAAGTTGCGCTTTTGGTGGGAAAGTTGCTGCGATAAGTTATGTCCCGACCAAAGATTGTTTTGATCCCAAATATTCAGATGTGCTTGGAATTTCAACGGACAATGACTGCTTGACAAATTGCATCAGCTAATCTACGTGAACATGTGAGTCAGTGAGCAGCTGCTTACACACAGATCTAGACAAACTACTTTACACTCATCTTTGTTCTAAATGCATCTGATATATTGGAGTGTCTATTTGAAATCCTTGTTAAATAAATTACGGTACTCAAGTGAGCGGACTGTGTCTTTAAATCACATGATAAAACTCAGTTCAGGACTCCTCCAAAATCCTCCTGCGTCTTCACCGCGTGACGTTGGGATCCTCGTGGACGGAGTGTAAAGCAATACCATTGGTTCAGATGTGTTAGTGTAGCTTAAATAATACACAAAGTAAAAGATTATATTTGCTCGTCTGCAGCCATGAACACATGAAAGACTTTCCTAGCTTCATTTTTCTTTAGTTGGTTCGCCTTCCTCCTTTTAGTTACCTAAACTCTTGATGAGAAAGCAGCGCTATCAACTCAACTACATGTCGATGATTTATGTACCAAGGACTTCCAACGGAAACAAGACCGCAAGGGCTTTTTTGAAATGCTCCTCTTAGACAGGATGTTTGACTGTACTTGTCAATGGTTTAATCCTGTATATAAGAACCTGCTGGGGGACTGCACCGTCAAATTATATAATTAAATCCCCTTTCATTATTTTTAAAAACTCCAATTATTTTCTACTTGCAGATGACAAAATAGAGCAAGACCTCATTAGCATTGGTGTTGGGGATACCGCCAAAATGTCAACGGTGGTGACTTCCTCTGTATATAAAGACAGCTGCACTTTACCAGTAAAGGTTCCAGAAGCTATGCACAGTGGGTCGAGAATAATGAAGCATTATGGAATCCCTTTTTGCAAACTGGGCGGTTAACTGAAATGTTCCAGGTTACAGGACGTGTCCTTTTAATACAGGTTCAAAACTTTGACTATGCAACAGCTGCTACGAAAAAGAATTTCTGAAGATCAGAAAACGCAAACTGTAAGAACTGTCCTCTGCTGCTAAAAGCTACACGCTGGCTTTAATTGCCACATGTTGCTTTCTGGTTCTTGATTGCGACTGAAGGCAACATCAGCTGCAGAATAGAATGCGCTCATCAGTTCAGAAAAAAGTGGACACGCTTATCATCTTTATTCTCTGACAAAGAGTAAAGCTTTGCAGCGTTCCCAGTGGAAACAGGTCATCACAAAAGTTTGTGCGTGCACAACCATCTAAAAGGCAGACTTGACATCACACCACTCTGTCTGCCAGAGAGAAAGAGAGAGAGAGAGAGAGAGAGTCACCTCACCCATCACACCACTCCCAATAATGGGAGTCTCTCCCGACAGTTTTTTTTACTTTTCCAACTTGCCCTGCAGTTTCTCTCGCCTGTTTAGACTGAATTTTTTTTTTTTTTTCTTTTATTCAAAGGCTCTTTTTCCTTTCTCTGCTTATACATCTGCCTTCATCGGTTCGGTTGTATAGTTCATCATTCCACTTTGAGGTTTTCATAAGTCATAATTCATTTCATAATTCTAAACAAAGTCAATAATTTAATAAAATAAATATAAATGCCCAAAGCTTCAGTTAAAAGGAATCAGCCTTTGTATTTAAAGATAATCTCCTAAATGAAGGGTTTGACTGATCGGTGAGAGGAAAAGTGGTTACAAAATGCAAAACGCCTGTTAATAGACATAAACATCACTGCCTGACTCATTTTATGGTCACCTCAAGTCTGCACCAAGGCACTCCTTACATAAACCTTTATACTATAAATACCTGCAGACCACTTAAAGTTCTGCAAATCATTTAACCTGAAATGAAAAGTCATCTTTTGTCTTTGTACATTGCATTTTAGTGAGACAGCCCACAACTAATGCTGCTTGAAACTGAAGCAATTTGTCCCACTATCTTGTGCTAATCAAATGTGAATGTTAAAAGAAGGCTAAACGAATACGACTCTCGCATTTAAAATAGGACAAGTTGTCGGATTGAACGTTTCAGACAAGATGCGGGACCTTTAGTTCTACAGCTTTCATACTGAGCAGAGAGCTGCAGGACAGGTTGGACTTGGGACACAAGTTTGGGCCTGGACAGGTTTAGGATCTGATATTGCAGATGCAAACGGTCCTTTTTCTTTATAAGGTGCTACCGTGTACACGTTAACAGTCTTTTGTCAGCTGCACAATGTTTCTAGTCAAACCCTGCTCGTGTCTGTTGCTGTTCCACCCCCACTGGAAAGTTCTTTCTGTAAACCTGTGGTTTCTTTACTGACGGGAAGTTAAATCTGACTGAATCATATATCCTCTTATGACTTCTACAAATTAAATGTTCACAGCCTTGTTTCAGTTCATTGTTTCTTTTTTTTCCACCGTTTTTTTAAAGAAACTATGAGCTGTCTGGTCTTTCCTTCCTTCCTTGCTTTTCCGTGATGGCTCGCTGGGTATGGATATTCTGATTTTCTTTACTACTGACATTTCACACCAGTGACCCCCTCTCAGGTTCCGTCTATCCTTTCAAAGGTTTTTACACTCATGCACTCCCCGTGTTTCCGACTGAATGGAGTCGGTATAGTCCAAATATACAGTTCTGTCTCTTTCTTATTGGTTTCAGTTATGTCACAAAACAGGCTTGCTTTTCAACAGATTATTACCCACAGCATGACATGGGGAATGCTAACAGTAATCTGTGCATCGGAATATCTCAACTACTGCTAGATGGATTACCATAAAGTCTTATATTGCCATGAAGGCTCTTGTGCATTTGACGGTTTCCCAAACCCTCCTTTTTCTCATGAAGAATTGTGTTGGCAGTTTTCTGCGAGTTGTCTTTTCATGCTAAATTTAGCACAAATGTCATTCTATCTGCTAAATTAAAGTGAAATGAACATTCTACTGGTTTGAAATACAGCGAGGCCCCTCTTTCTGCTGCGGGTAAATTACCTTCACCTAAATGTCAGCGTGCCTGAGGCGAAGCTCAGTCTCCAACATATCACCGCTGTTTCCATTGTTAGTCTTTGCAGTTATCGCTCCATGACAATGTAAATCATGGAGAACAGTGCTGAGTCATTAATTTGCTCCGTCCTACTCCTCACCAAGGTTTTTTGTTCCTATGGAGAATTGTGAGGAATCCGACTGCTGGACAACTAAAGAGGCTAAGCGGGAATGGTTTGGTGAAAATGACAGCGGTATTTACATTGGAGTTATAGTCTGAGAGCTTTGTGTAAAAATACATTAGCTTGCCTCAATTTTGAAGACAAAAAAAGAGTGTTTATGTATTCCACTTCGACAGTGTTAAATACTGGAAGAAACTATGGAAAGAATGTCTTAAATCTCAACAGCGAAGGCTGCACGCAAAGAGGTGAAAAGCAAACAAAAGGTGCAGAAATTCCAACAGAACCGCCATGTTATTCTTAAAGCCGCCGTAACTTTGTCTTTAAAACAGACGTTTTGCCTTAGAACATAAGGTTTATTGGATTCAAGGACACGGAGAGCTGGAGCTAATCTCTGCTCACAAAGAGAGGCAGCCAGTCCACCGGTCCTTCATTGGGCCAAACGCACAGACAGATAAGCTCAGCTTCGTGAGGTCCTCACCTCACCTGTGTGTCAGGTGAGGTGAAGTGAGGTGAGGTTACCTGTGTGTATTTTGCAGATAAAGGAAACATCAATCAGTTTTTATGGCCTTGACTAGTTATACCCACCCTGACCGGATAGCTTTGGTTTCTCTCTCACATGTTCTGCATAATCTGTGCTGTTTCTGCATGATTTAAAATGATCTAGCCTCTGATTTTCTGTATGAATATATGCATTCTAATGCAGGACTGTAGCACAGCTGACACCGCAACTTGATAGAAAAGTCTGAACCACTTTAAAGGAAATGTTTACCCCAAAATCAAAACCACAGATTTTTCATCAAGAAATTCATCAACTAACTGATATATACAACTTCACAAGTCACACCGATTCAATGTAGATGAATAAATAGTATTTCTTTTTATATATTGCTAAATAAAGGTTTGTTTGAAAGGGCCCATTGATGCACAGCGAGCCTGCAGTTTAAACGAGTAATCTATCAGCACACAGCTTGTGTGTTTTACATAACTGTTACCTTTTTCCTTGTCAGGTTGAGCATATTTAAGTTTGAGTTTTTGAAGGGAAGCTCTTCCCTCCTGTTGAATCAGTCAGTGCTGACACTTGACTATATAAAGGCTGAACTATTGGGTGCCTCTGAACTCCCTCAACATGCATATACTTATACAAACCCACTTTTGATTCATTTGCTTGGATAGTTCCCCATTATCTCTCTTATCTCTTATCTTCCCACACCTCGCCTGCACGCTATTTTTATTTTATTTTTTAAAGAATGCGCTCTTGAGCATCCTTGTGTTTTTGTTAGCATCCATCTGATGCAACTGACTAGAATAGCCATACTGCTTCTGTCCAGTCAATCACCCCCCCCCCCCGCCCTGACAACCTGGATCGGCCTCTGAACGCCGACACCTCAGTGTCTGTTGCGTTTCTGGCATCTGAAGAACTCGGGTGCGAGACTGGGTACAGGAATTCCGAGAAACTGGGGCTTGTGGTTAATGCCAGTTACCATGGTTCCCCCTGCCAAAGGGGGGGGATTCTCTCTTGGTCTGGTGCATTTGTAAAGTCCCTGTAAAAAGATGGCTCTGTTTTGAGGAGCCAAGCCCGCTGAGGGCAGAATTCCTCTGCGACTCTGACTGAGTCGGGGTTGTGCAGCAAAGCAGATGGAGAGAAAGTGGCGGAAGAAAACACGAAATGCAGCATGTTTGGGTCCTGGCTCAGCGCCATGCATCGGACGCTCAGGGGACTGGGTCACGCATTCAGCTGTGAAGATGCAAGAAAAACAACAACAACAACAACATTCAATATGCTATCTGTCTACATTTACAATCAAGGGCTACACTTTACTGCCCACCTACACAACCTGAGAAGTCATTAACTGCATGCCAAAAGTAAAATCTTCATGAAAAGGTTATTTTGTCGTCACAACGTTAACAGATTCATATTTGTCTCAGGATAATTGACATATGACACATTTATTTTGAAATCCTGCTGGCGTTCCCTCCCTTTTTTCACGTGTCGAAATTTACAAACAGTAGCAAGCTTCCGCTGACTCACCGATTGTGGCGCTCAATGCACCACCGTGTGACACATTATACACACAACTCCAAATGAAACGATGCGTGAGATGTCTCCTATGAAGTTAGTATACAAGGCAATGACTGCACATTATGCAGCGTCAGCAGTGTTTCTGCTGCTGAAGGTGGATAACTTTCATTCTAAGGATTTTCATGCCAAGTTTTGAATAGACTTAACGACAAAAGAATCTTTGTCCCGGGGATAGATATTCAAAAAAGGCTGACCGATCTGATTTCAAATGGAAACCAGTAACACCAGCCTTTCCAGTTATATTTCTGAACAAAGTCCCCTGCGTGAGTGTTGGTTGTATCCCATGTGACAGTTAAAAGCTGCTCACACCTATTTATTTCACGAGGCTCGTTACTGTGTGTGGAAATTGAATGTGATTGTTTCAGGGACTTCACCCTTATGTAAATGTTTTTTTTAATAATTACTTCAGATTTCTCCCGAAATATAAATTTTACGGTTATTTTTTTCTCCAGGAAATGTCAGGGCTTGTTTGCAGCCATGACTGAGATTTTCTGTTGAGGAACATGCAGTGCATCCACTGTTTGTTTTTTTAGTTTTTTACCTCTGTGGAATCACTGCGCTTTAACACTCGGTCTACCAGAATTCTGCAACTACTAGAACTACAGAGCAGTCATTTTGACTGCTCTGGTCATTATTTGTATATAATATCTATTATTGTTTTCACGATATAAGAAAAAAATTGGTGGAATAGGTAAAACATCAGGATACTAAATGAAAACTATCATGATTGAGTGTTTTATTTATTTAATTGACATAACATAACGTCTCTGCAATGACGCACGCCAACTCGAACTGCAACAATTATCTCTGTGAAATAAATACAAATGTATCCTGCTTTCAAAACAGGTTGGTGTCATCATTTGACCTTTAACAATGCTAATTATGAACTATTATGAACATTCCAAAATGCTGTTGCTATGACAATTGGTTTTGCTTATGGCTCACAATCACTCACAGTGAAATCAGTAACCTGCACCCCCCCCATGTGCAACTTCTCTTCTGACTCTGACTTCTCTTCTCCATCTTCTGCTGCTCCAGCCGGGGCTCTCGCACCATCATTTATGTGCCTTTTTCTGTCACGTGTTCATTTGAGAGTCGCATAATGAAGTTCCTCCATGACATCATCTCATTGGTGCATTTCTTGAACAGGATCTAAGCATTTCTGGCAGCCAGGTCAAGAATATTATAAAACGCCGCCAATGGCCGCCTTCGTGGTGCTCTCACTGAGTATTTCCTCGCCATTTGATCAAGCACATCTACTCCAAGCTTGGTTCTGTTGTAGCATAACAGTCTCCGGTTTAGCCTTGCGCTCACTTGTGATGTTAACAAAATGACTGCCTTGGTAGTTCTAAAAGGTTCAGAGAGCATAAAACATGATGATGGTGATAACTTAAAGCTCTTTTTTTTTGTTCATCCCCCTTTAACACGAGCAGACTGACCATTACAACTGATGCATTCTTATTGTTTCCCACAATGCCGAGAAATAAGATGCCATTGAATTATTTTTAACCCATCCCACACACACTTCTCTACGCCTACACAGCGCACTGGCGTGTCCACGTCAATTGTTATTATCTTAATACCACTATGCACACAGTAATTCTCCGCAGCGACAATATAACTCTTAAACAGCCACAGGAAAATGCAGTGAATTCATACTGCAGGGTTTAAAACGGGCTGACTGCGCTCATACTGTCAGCTGAATGTCTGACTTTGTACTCAATGCCTCCATTTCCACTGTGGCTTCTGAAAAAGCACCTGGGCCTCCCCACGTCGTGGCATATGGAGGGGGGGGGGGGGGGGGGGGGGTACCAAATGCACTCCCACTCAGGAGTGCAGGCTCCATTCTGTGGGGCCAAACATAACAATAACCCTCGGGCTGGACAGCAGTCATATCCTGCTCTGCTTTCAATGAATCTGCAATGTTGAATCCAAGGTTTTCCGTGGTCAAGAAGACCAATTACAACCTCTGTCCAGTACTGAACAAGCCTCTGTTAAAAGACAAAACATTATTTAGTGTTGGGTGAGCATTAATGCAGCACAGATGTGTGATATTTTGATATCTGCGTAGGGTGAGGAGACAAAACAATATCTCTATTGAGTTACAGAATTTCTTCATGGAACATTTTAAAGAATTACTTGCGTTACTTGAGATCTTCTTTTTTTTTAATCATAAAACACAGTGTGTTTAATTCAAGTTAATGCAGTGTGAGGATGGCATTGCAAATGCCTGACAGTGTCTTCGTAACTTAATTCATGTGCATTAAAGATAAGTGTGTCTAACTTGTAGAACCACTTGAACAGGTCTTGAAATTATCAAGTCAGATTAATGTTTGTATTGTCCATGAAGATGAGCAGCGCATCGGCAAGCAGGAAGACAGGTGATTCGGATAGCAGTGCGGGAGACAGCAGTGGGATCAAAGGGTTGACGCATTCCCTGATGACCTCTACTCCAGGGGAAGGCTTCTTCTTGTTAAATGGGATAAATATGTGTGCTGTGATCATCTGCTGACCCCAGTTAAAGGCCTCGCCCCTCTGATTACACCACCTGATGTAACAAACAAAAGAATATATCGCCTAGTCATAAAATACAAACTGTGTAATCCAAAGTATAAATACTTTTTTTCCCAAAAAATCATATTTGTCTATTGTCCTTTAATTGTACCGTACGGAATTATTGCAGGCGAGACAACCAGAATCCTCTGTAACTGTACTTAAACTGTAAATACAGTTCAGGACATGTGATAGGGCTCTGGCTCCACCTGCTGGAAATATCGTGCTCGTGTTGCTTTTTATTTTCTTTATAACTCACACTATGACATGTAACTCAGTTTGAGCCCATTTTTCAAGTATAATAGTTTCCTTTGAAATTAGAATTGGTAGTTCAATAGTAAAGTGAATTTTACAGAATAGGATTGTAGCTTTCTTCTCTTATTCAGACTTTAACTTGAAAATTCTGACAATTCTCTAATTCTGACAGAATTCAACAAAATCCCGATTTTGCTGCCAGAATTCTGAATCTATTCTCAGAATTTTCAGTTTTCAGAATTCTACTATTATTGTAGATTTTGAATCTCTGACAAATTCTTTACAAATATCGAGGTCCCGTTCATTTCCTTTACTTATTTTCCACGCAAAGCCGTGTCGGCTGGTCCACTCCCACTCCTGCGTCTTCTGTGTGACAGAAACGCTGATATAATCGTCTATGTATGCGATTAAATAAATTGCCTACGTATTTCCGGGTTGTCTTGATCAAAGATGTTTACTATTACAAGATAGAAATCTGCTTTTTGCTACTGTTCAAAATCCACGTCACTTCATAACATAATATGTGGTCACACCCGCCTTTGCATTGTTAACCAGAGACATTTATTCCTGAATTATAAAATCAGTACAAATCACCATGTACGGAAAGATTTATAACGCTTGTGTTCAACACCGGAAGCGCTCAAATTTATTTGATTTTTAACGAAAACGAAAAAAACGAAACTTTCATCTCGCTTTGGAGAACACGTCTTTGTATGGTACAGGCCGACACCGGCTTTTGTTATCGTCAATCCAGTGAGGGCAGAAATTCCTCATATTCCGGATTACTATAACGGATTAATCTCGTTACGTTCGTTTGGGTACAAGAAGCTTTGTGATTATATTTTGGTATGTTGGAATTCATTGTTTTTCAGACGCGAATAGGCAGAAGCAGCCAACTCGCCTTCCATTCATCGTTAGAGGAACGGAACTGATAACATGAACCCGAAGCTGTTCGTTTGGTTACCCGGTGTTTTCAAAGTGAGGGACTTTCAATCAATAATCGATTGATCAATAGTTAAGTGGTAAATGACGCTCGGTGTCATTGTGATACTTAAAGGCCGCTAGATGGCGCACTAATACGGTTACAACATCCTCGGTAGTTTTTTAAATACTGGAAAATAAAGTATTTCTTTAGACTTTATGACACATTTATAAATGCTCTTTAGCGTTAATGCTCTCTAGAGTTAATGCTCTAATAATTAAAAGAGGCTGCCATGTTTTTCCGTCACTAATTGAAGTGAATAAGAGTTTAGCAATCAAGTTATTCTGAAAACTACAGCCAGGGTAGTACAATATAACAATATAACCTAAATCATTTGTTCTTCTTAGGTAAGGTGGACAGACTGACCCATAACATGTAAGACATTTTTTTTTAATGACATTTTGCAGGAAATGTATATATTTTTTTAACAAAATCTTAATGTTTAAGTGCATATTCTTTTACTCTTGCAGGTCTGGCTTGAAATGTCACACGTCCGTCCCGGTGGCAGTCGGCTTCGTGTTGGTTGGCCTCCCATACTCCATCTCTCTCGTGGTCCAGTGGATTTATGGCTGGCCGGACAACCCTGGGTGGAAGAAGTACATAGAAGCACTGAAACCAAGGTAACCTAAAACAGTCTTGATGACTTTTATATCATCAAGCTGGATATTGATCCCCTATGTAATGTTTGGTCTATCCATCAGGCGGATATTCTGTTTGGCCAGGGCAGTGCTGGAAACAGTCAAATATCTGCAATATGGGCGACTTTACTTTCAGTGGAAGTCCTGGTACGAGAATGACGACAACCGTAAGCATTATGAAAAGGTGTGTTGAGGTTAAAAAGTAAAAAAATATGTTTATGTGTGCATTGTAGAAATATAACAAAATCAAAGAAGTTATTTTTGTGTCTTTTACTAGTCAGTATAATTACCAGATAATTTGCTGCGCAGAACCAAAGTTCATAGTTTTGTCTTTGTTGCCATTTGCAAGGGCATCACGTTTGGCCGTCGAGGCAACAAGCTGGACTTGTATTATGCTCCAAACAGGGGCAGGGCTCCAGGTGTGCCTGCGCCGCTGGTGGTTTTCATCTATGGCGGTGCATGGGGCTCTGGAGAAAGATCCATTTACTGTTTGCTGGCCAGACAGATGTCTGAACAGCTGAGTGCAACCGTCATTTGTCCTGATTATTGCACTTTTCCAAAGGTAAGAGCATTTGGCAAGCCCGTGTCACGTCTCTGGTGACAACTGCAATGAAATCCGAATGTTGCTGTAGTTTCTGAACTGACTCCTGGTTTCGTCTGATTACAGGGGAATGTTTTAGGAATGGTCCAAGACATCGCTGACTGCTTGGTTTGGGCCCAAGACAGTGGACCAAAGTTTCACTTTGAGAAAGTACAAAAAAATTGTAATGTCCTCTTTTAAAATTGAACGTCTGTTATTTTACACCATTTATTATAATCCACTAAAGGAAATTTAGATTCGAAGGTTCCATTACATATTTTAAAGATCCCATATTAAACTATTTTTCAACAAGTTAACGCAGTTCTCAGGCACTTGTTTGAAATATCTGTGACAGTCTTTAGTCAAAATAGCAAAAAGATGCTGCAGGACAACGTCCGTCTTTCTGTCAGAAAAGCCTCTGAAAACAAAACTAAATTCATGCATGTGCATGCACATCTTGTGCACGTTCCCCCTCTGTGACATCAAAGGGGGAGATTTCTGCCAGACGCGTTTCAGTACTTGATTACAGAACTACGCAGTATTCAATTGATGGATTATTTTGCTGTTTTAGGTTGGTAATGACTCAAAACCACCATAATAGCTGTGTAGAAACATGGGAAAATGAGTTTTCCATAATATGTCCCCTTTAAAACCTGCAGACAGTTTGAAATGTCTTGAATCGTTCCAATTTTCCTGGAGAACCATTTTTTTAAAATATATGCTCCAGGATATTCAATCAAACATTTATATATCACTTTCTGTATGCTCATACTTATGCTGTTGTTATCTTTTTGTCTTTTACAGGACAATATAGTGTTAATTGGCCATTCAGCAGGGGCCCATTTGTGTGCACTGACCATGCTGTTTCTCATTGATGCAAGAGAGGAGCTTTTTATCGAGACCGGCCAGCAGAGGGACATTACACTGGCAGTAAGAGGAGTTATTGGTGAGGATCACTACTCAGGGCATCGCCTAGTATCAGTTGAAGTCATATTATATACAAGAAAAACTACAAAAAATACATCTTTCTCTGCACTGAATTATTTTTCTTTATCCAAATGCACGTTTTACACCACGAATTGGACTTACTCATCTTCCTCCTTCCTTTCATTGTCAGGATTTGGTGTGAATGACAGTTTGTGTTTTTTTAAATACCTCCACAGGTCTGAGTGGTGTGTACAACATCATGGACCACTATGAGCATGAGCAGAAGCGAGCTGTGGAATTTGTCTCCACCATGCACAAAGCCATGAATGGAGTGGAGAACTTTCCATACTACTCACCAACACATCTATTCAAGAAGCTCAGTCAGGACAAACTGAGGAGGTGAGACAACAACACACACAATAATCAATCACCAATAATCAGTGATGACTTTTAGTAACTATTTTGCTCCCCTCTTTAATTTGTTTCTGCCAGAGTGCCCCCATTCGCCTTGATCCATGGCACCAGTGATATTATTGTTCCGGTTGAATCCTCCACCAAGCTCTCCGAGCTCCTCACCGCTCTGTCCATCGACGTGTCGCTCTACCTGCTGCCTGGAGTGGACCACATCGAGATCGTCACTGACCTCATGGCATCGGAGAGGCGCTTCTACCTGCCCATCTACGGCATCATCAAGCGGGAATACAGAAAACATTTGGAAAGCTCGTGAAAACTCGTCTCATTAAAGAAGTAATATTTGCTGGTTGTGCCATACACTTACGTTGTTTATAGTGTCGACTGTAACTCCTCATAATGCATCCTACTCAGCCTTGAGTTTCACTTGATTCTTCAACTTTTAATAATCTATAATCATTGATTTATATTTTTCACAGATCTACGATTGTCATTTTGAACATTTCATCCGTTTGACTGTAGTTTGAATTAGGAAATTAATTTTTCCGGGTGGACTGAGGAACATTTTAAAAATGTCTTGATGAGTTGCTATCAAGAATGCAGTAATAAGTAAACGTGACGTATTTGTGAAGTGATTAAGAAGGAAGTGGACGGCACCCTGATACATGAGATAGGAGTCCAGGTAGCAAAAGTGCATCTCTATCTGTTTCTGTGTTTTACAGCCAATGCAACAGGGGTAGCACAGACATCTCGCACATCAGGATACTATGCAAACCTTTTTCTTTTTTCTTTATTGTACCACGCAGCAGTATTTCCAGCAGATACTGGTGTTAATTAAAAAAATAACATTTTCATTTGTATCACACGCCTATATTTCTTAAATTGCAAAACCTCTTCATCCTACAAAATCTGTGTTAAAGGTTGAACAGCGCTCAGTAAAATGCGTAGACTGGATTTGTCAGCGCTCAAGGGTTCCAAATAATCAAACCAACTCTTCTACCGTCAAACCAAAGAAACAAGAACATTGTAAAGATCTTAGCACAACAAATATTATGCAAAATGTACTTTTACCGCTGTCTCAAAATTATTTAACCCCTTAATTCCTGTCATGCGTCTCTAGTATTTTGCAGATCACCATTTTGCCGCCATGATTAATGACGCATAATTAAGAAGACACCAGCAACATTCCTGAGGAATCTTATCCCATTCCCCTCCAGGTGTTTGGCTATCACGTTTGTAACAAAGGGCGACTGCTGATTTGCTGCTTTGTCCTAAACAATGGAACAAACTCCCAAATCTCGTATCAATGCAGCTGAAACGGTTGACTTTTCATAATTAGATTGATTGCTTTGTGTACTTCGTGCGTATTTGCGTCATTCACTGTATTCTGACTTAATTGTGGTTTTGTGATGCGATGCAAACCACGATTCCTTGCTTTAGTAGTACTTTATCATTTATGTTCAGAGAGGGGCTCTGAACATGAAGTTTTACTTAATTGTAGTACAACTAATGTACTGTACTAAGTACTGGACACGCCAGTGGAATAACTTTGAGACTGCACTAGTAAGTAAAAGCCGCGTTTTGCATAATATTTTAGGAAATCTCTCTTACGATATTAATTAATTTACAACAAAGAGTTTATAAATAACATATTTTGCCAATAATTCCAATATGACATGATGAGTGAATTGCATTTACTTCAACAGAAAGCGATCTAACTTTTATTTTCCCGTGGTCTTTTGACTTTTATTTTGAAAAGCCCGTCTTTCACCCGCGCACTAGGCGGAGTTAATCCGGACCCGACAGCGGCGGTCCTCCCGTGGCGGCGTTAGAATCGGTTTAAGCGTCGGTCTGACGGGACGGGGCGGCTTGTTAAAGATGTAACGGCGGCTCTGGACCGTTTCCACCGGGGGAGGAGAGATGGACGCTCCCGTGAGAGACGCTCGCAGGAAGTTGTGGCTCCGCGTCCTGCCTTTGTGGTCGCTGCTGCTCGAGCTGGCGTCCGGAGGTAACAGCTTTAAACTCCTTATCAATGGGAACAAGCGGCGGGTCGCGGTGCGTTCACGGACATTCTGCAGATCTATCGTTACACCCGTTTTATCAGGGAATACTTTCACCGCGTAAACTACTTTCTGTGTTCTAACACAAGTCTCTGTAATGTCATGGAGTCTCGCCGCTGGTATCACTCTAGTGGTCTCTGCGTGTGTCTGCACTAAAACATTAGCCCCAGTTCGCACGAATTATCTTGGCTGATAAAAATCATCATTGTCTCTTTATGAATAGTTGGTACTAGACCTAGATAGTGTGCACGTGTCGTGCACACAGGGTGTTTGCGATGGCCACTGCACTGGAAGGACTGTCTGACTGTGACAATAATATAAATCAGTCAAAGAAATGGGCAGTAATCTGTGCATCTATCTAAGGTGGAAGCGTTTTGTTTTCTGGAGTTGCACCTCCAGATGTCCGTTATTCACATCCATGCCGTGCCCCTCGGGGTAATCAGGGATCACTTGACTTCTTCCGTGACTCACCCTCATCATGCCCTTCAATAAAAATAATTACAGTATAGACATTTGTTTGGAAAGGAAGTGAAGCATCGTGTGCACAGGTGTGCTGGAACGCAGTATCAGGTGTGCTCTGTGATAGGAGAGCGTCAGCGAGGAGGAAGGGAGAGGTCTACAAGACAGTGGTGAGGACAGCCATGATGGACGGCTTAGAGACTGTGTCTCTGAGGAAAAGACAGGAGGCGGAGCTAGAAGTGGAGGAGATGAAGATGCTGAGGTTCTCCTTGGGAGTGACCAGGTTGGATTAGAAATGAGACAAGAAGAGGGACAGTAAAGGTTGGACGCATTGGAGGTAAGGTCAGAGAGGACAGACTTAGATGGTTTGGACATGTCCAGAGGAGAGACAGGGACTATATCGGTAGAAGGATGCTGAGGATGGAGCGGCCAGGGAACAGGGCTAGAGGACGACCCAGGAGAAGATACATGGACGTAGTGAGGGAGGACATGAGAGCGGCTGGAGGGGAGGACGATGCAAAGGACAGGGTGAAGCGGAGAAGGTTGGTTTGCTGTGGCGACCCCTGACGGGACGAGCCGAAAGGGAAAGAAGCGTATTTCAGACTGTGTGCATCCCCTCTGCACCAACAGCAACATGCAACACGCCTGTATAAAACATGGCAGACTTTAACAAAGCATCCGCAGCAGAGCGGCACAAACGTCAACAGTCAAAGTGGGACTTCAGTCAAGTTGCGTCCCTGATTCTGCCGTGTAACCTGAGCGGACGGGCCGGGGACAAGCACGGCTCTTACCCCTCAAATTAACTGAGCGGGTGTTCACCGAACGGTCACGGCTCTGTTGTTATGAAATCTCACAGAAACGGACCCCGTGGACGCAGAGATTACAGGACAACCTCTAAACCGCTCGTGTTTCTGCCACCTCAGGTACGCTGGCGTGTTTATATACACGGTCGGTGTTTTTGCTCTTTAATTCACCACCGCCTTCACCCCAGCACAAGAATAATAGCCATGTTTCAGTCGGAGCTGTCTTCCAGTTGAGCCGACTGCTTTCTGAGAATCCTCTGCTCCAGACGAGGCCTTCATGAACGCAACTCTGAAACACAACGGAGCGTGCGCAGCCATCGCTCCAGTATCAGGGAACGAATAGCGTTTCATCCCTTTTGGCCAGTTGTCAGAAATACTTCCTTGCTGGTATGTACACAGAGTCAGTGTGTGAGTGAGAATAAACTCGATTCTGACTCGCGGTCAGAGTGAGGATAAATAACGCTGGATGCCTGTGAGCCAGTTATTTAGCTTGTTCCCAGTCGTATTTATGGTTTGTTAAAGGTACATTACACTTCACTTATCTTTTATGAGCACGCACAAACGTAGATCACAGCGAGCATTATGGGATGTGAACTAGTGACCGACGGGAATGTGTGTCGATAACATGGAGGAACGTTTGAAGGCTTTAGGTGTCTTAAGGTATTTTATTATGCGCTCTAATGTTCTTCTGACCTTGATTCTTGATTTGAACGATTCTGAAGTGACAGAACAAGACATTGAAAAAAATACTACTTTTGGATTCAGTAAATTCTGACCTTTCACTATTTTTTTTGAAAATTATAGCGAAGCAAAGTCTTTTTTTTAAATTAAATCAAAGTTATTGTTCATCCATTTATCAAGAGAAACAGTTTTGCTGAGGGTAACGTGTGGGAACGGCCGCTGACAAACAAACGAGACTTAATGCACGGTGTATTTGTCACGTTGGAATTCTATTTTCCTCTGCAATCGCTTTGCATTTATTGATGACTGTATATTGATCTAGCTGAAGGGTTTACTCGCTGGTTTTCTGATTCATTCTGATTTGGTTCATCAAACTACCCATTAGTGCATTAACCTTTTTGAGAGCTGGCCCAATGGATTGATGCACATTCACTTTATCTTCCTCCCTGCGTCACTGTGGCCCCTTAGCAGAAGTCCTTTTCTTGCCTTTGGGTCATGAACTGCAAATGAATCAAAGGTGGAACGGACATGTTGCTTCAGCGAGGCAAATGTTGTTGTTGGCTCATTAAACCTAAGCTGATGGTGCCGAGGCACGGAGACCCGGATCAGAAAGCTTCAGAGTGCCTTAGCCAAGATTACAGGGTGGCGCGGGATGACGACTGGGAGGGGGGGGGAGAAACAGCTGGGGCCGTCCAGCTTGCTCTTCCTGGAACATGAGGCCACAGACAATGTGGGGATGTCGGAGCCTTTCATGTTCAGGTTGAAGGTTCCTGCCAGAGCAGGGCAGGCCCAAACACATCCGACTCCCTCCTCGCCGCCTCCTCGTGTATACAGTTGTTGTGGCATTAAAGTCAAATACATTTAAAATTTTCACATTCTCATGTTTTCAGAGAGTTCACGAACGCCTTTCTCCTAAAGACAAGGAGAGACAGAAACCAGTATTTTGTTTGCTATGAGTGTTGGAGTTTTGTTCTGTCCTCGTAGTTATTATTCAACAGCTAAAGCTTTAACCCTTCAAAGCTCGCACCACGAAGTAATCGACAGAAAACTTTGGGAAAATAAGGTCTTAATGGAAACTTCTGACAAATAATAAAAATAAAAAAAAGAATTAACATAATTTTTTATATAGTGCTCTAATTTATTTAACTCTGGGTAAATCCGGGAATGTATTTTTTTCATGGAAAATGCCGACGCATGTGTTTGCTCTTATCCATATCAGAAAGGCCAAGTGTATCAAATATGATACATTTGGCAATAAAGGGTTAACGTATCATGAGTATGAATGGATGTGATGGTTGAGCACAAAATACAAACCCACTAGACAGCTGTTGGGTATTTTTTTAAATCCTTATTATAATTTAAATGACTAAATTATTTTATGAATCTCTCTCTCTCTCTCTCTCCTTCTTCTACCTTCTGTCTTTTGCTCTCTCGTAGTTTTTTTGTTTTTTCTTCTCTCTTCTCAGTCACTCTCATCTCTACCCCCCCGTGTGTGTGTGTGTTGTGTGTGCGTGCGTGCGTGTGCTTTGCACGTACATCAGCTCTGCTCTATTTTTTAAAGAACATTGGGTTTAATAATTAGCCTGTCTGTTATGTCTGAATGTCACGTGTTGACTATATTAAAACCACAATGCTTGACTAGTCTTGTTATGCATTTGTTGTTTCCAGCGCTCATCTCACTTTGAGCGAGTATTAAATGTTGATTCAACAGCCTGCAAAGATGGTGAACTCTACATTTGGCCTTATGTGCAGCATGTCCTCCCTCTGGTCCTCAGTTTAAGTTTTAATGGCGTATTTCTCTATTGTCTCTGTCTCCAGCGTCCTTCTATGGCGATGGCTTCGTTCAGCTCAGGGCAGCAGAGTCGTCCGACCGTAACATGCTCCGCATTCGCTTCAGAACCTCCAGCACCAATGGCCTGCTGTTTCTTGCCGCTGGCCCGACCCACTATTTGCTACTGGAGCTTCTTGCTGGTCGCCTGCAGGTGGGTACATCTGTAGCCCCCAGTGCATTAGCATGTGCGTTCATACATACATGAACACACACGTGTGCAGGCGTCCAATACAGTACACACAGATTTTTGTGCTTGACCACATGCACACACATGAAGACGCACACCATGCGCCATCTGACTTGACATTGTCATTCTCTTAGAGCAGTAACACAGTCAGACAGGCGTGCATGGTGTGAGCGTTAACACCCTACCAGCCAGTTGTCACTGTGGATACATGGAGGTTATGACAGCAGGAGATCTTGTCTTTGTTGTAGAATAAAATAGAATCGAATAGAAAGCTTTTATTGTCATTGCATAGTGGACATACAATGGGATTAGGAGGGCTCCTCTGTTTGATGCTTACCGGTAGTTACAACATAAAATACACACAAAAAAAGAGGATTGCCTACAAACGCATATTGAAACAATCAATTTTCTGTTGATTTTATAATTGATTAATTAACGAATGTTGTCACGTACTGTGATGCTGTCCTGCTGTGCATAAATATGTCTGCTCAGTGACTGCAGCGCTATTTGGTCAGTTCAATAATAAATTCAATATGTTCGCATTGAAATTATACTTCATGCATTTCTTTTACAGGTAATAAAGTTACCAAGAATTTAAATCTGTACTTAATAATTGATTCATCATACCTTACGTGGTATTGAGGGCGTATGACTCTGCTTCCGAATTCCATAGTATAAGAATTACATTGCTAGGTCATAAAAGCAGCAACAGTATAAACATAAAACATTATTATTATGATGAATTCAGCAGTCTCATGCTGACACAATATTTATCTGACTTAAAATATATTAAGCATTATGCGGTGTACTGTACCTCGGGGCATTTGCTTCTGATTTAGTACCAAAATCTGTATATCTTGGATCCAATTAAGAGAAGCGTTTTCATATCCCAGGATGGCTGCGCTATTTTTATCCCATGTGTGGACCAAACCCAAGAAACTCCTGTGACTGAGCTTCCATTCATGTTAGACTTTTGCTCCCGGGAATAAATCACACCGACAACAGTGTTGTTATGAAATCGCGTTTCCCTGTTCCTCAAACTGACAGAGTTCACCAAATACTTTTTTTTGTTCTGACTCCCACAAGTTATCCTCAGGCTTGGGGGGTCTTATTCCATGTGAGTCAGCTATGCATTTGCTCCAACCCATGCAAGAATAGCAGGGACTCAACAGCAAGCCTTGACAAGCTTGTCAACCAAGTGTAGCGTTAAATCTGAGGTGGTGACTTGATGCTCTGAGGACATAGCTGGCAAAGAGATAACAGTTTTCTTCTTGCATTAAATCACAGACCAAAGCTCACTGTTATGACAACACACAACATCTCAAAATGCATTTTAAATCCTTTCTTTGCTGTCGTGTCTATTATTTTCCGTGAATTCTTCATAATAACATAGATCATAGAAATATATTATTATTGTTTGCTGTTTCTAGGATTGTGTTCAGAAGATACATAGATGTTTTACTACAGTATAAACCCAGAGTGAAACAAACAAATGTTGATGAAAGGGGAAAAGTCAGTGTCTTGTCACCATCTGTGTCTCAAATGTCTGCGCCAAAGTTCATGACGGTCTATCCAGTAGTTAGTGTGTTTTGTGTTAGACAATGAGGCCAACACAATGAATGTCATTAGCATATCCCACAGCAAAGCTATTTAAGTTGTGATTCACAAGAAGCGATGTAAACTCCAAAGCATAAATTTAGATGTAATTTCTGCTTTTTCTTTGTAGTTGAAACTGGACCTTGGATCAGGGGAACAAGTTTTGCAATCAGAACGAGGCACCCAGCTCAATGACCTGGCCTGGCACTCGGTCGAAGTGCGGCATGTGCAGCACAACGTCACTCTGACTGTAGACAAGAACTCCCACACAGCTCTGAAGATGCCAGGCTCACATCATGATCTCAACATCGCCGATGGCCTTTATGTGGGCGGGTCAGGAGGTCTAGACCGGCTTTACCTCCCCAGAGACCTGACTGGATTCAGAGGCTGCATGGACGATGTGGTCTTCAATGAACATGACTTGCTGTCATCACTGAGGCCATATGCAGGATTCAAGAATGTCTTTGAGGTGTCTTTAGGCTGTAGTCCCCAATTCTTTGCCTCAGAGGAGGATTCTATCAGCTTATTCAGCTCCAGGGCTTACATCTCTCTCCCAACCTGGACCGCCCAGCAGGAGCGGGTATTTGAGTGTGTTGTTCACACTTCGGCCAAAGAGGGAATTATCCTGTATAATTCAGCCAGAGAGGGGGACTTTGTAGCTCTGGAGATTCAGGAAGGTTTGCCAGTGGCCATTATTGGGAAAAGTGGAACGAAAACTGAGCTTCGCTCCCCGACATTCATCAATGATGGGAAGTGGCATTCAATCAAGTTGCATTTCACCTCCAGAAGCCTTGAACTGATTGTTGATGGAGAAATAGTGAAAAGCAGCATACGCCTTCGCTCACAGGGGCTTCAGCCAAGAGGATATCTCTTTGTTGGAGGTATTGATGACAGTACCAGAGCAGAAGTTAGAAAAGTGGGGCTTCTCTCTGTGTCTGGAAAGCGAATAAGAGGAGGTTCCTTCAAAGGGTGTTTGAAGAACATTGAAGTCAACAGAGTGAAGATGGGTCTCTCCAATTCTGTAGTCACTAAAGACATCTCGGTTGGTTGTGAGCCAGAGAAAGAAACTGAGTCACTGACAACTGTGACTCCAACAAGCACTCCAGGATCACTCTTTCACTTGGTTACACCACCACCATCATTGCAAATGTCCACCCTTGCAAGGGGCTTGGACGAAAGGTACGGTTCAAATTTCATGCAACTGAAAAACCTTGTTGTTCAAGAAGGCGGTCGAGCATCTCTTGAAGCTAAACACATCAAGGTACTTTTGGACTTCAAGAAGTTGGGCATTCGACAGTCTCAGATCATGTTTCGAATTTCGGAGCAACCAGTTCATGGTCAGATAAGACTTGATGTTGATCAGGATCAGGAGGAAGGCACCTTCAGCATGCTGGATCTCTGGCATGGACGAGTGATGTATATCCACGGAGGTTCAGAAGAACCAGACGACTTCTTCATGCTCTCCATTTTTTCTAGCAGTAGGAAGGAAGTACCCGATTATTTGAAGGGCAACAAACTGTACCGCTACAATATTACTGTGACACCCACCAATGATGCACCTGAACTGAGTTTCCCTGAAGGAAATCTCTTTGTTCTGTTGGAGAACTCAAGGAAGCACCTCACCACGGATGTTCTGAAGGCGACAGACATTGACAGCAACTCCACTGACCTTAAATTCTCTGTGCTCGGCAACCTGAATGCCGATGCAGGATATTTGGAAATAGAAAACAATCCTGGCAAAGTCGTGACCACCTTCTCCTATTTAGACTTGGAGGAGCTCAGGGTGTACTATGTTCACGCAGGAGTTCGGAATTCAAGGATAGCGTTTAGAGTCGGTGATGGAGAAAGGGTCAGCAACACTGTGGTTCTGAGGATCATGGCCGTAGCACTGGAATATAAGATCGCCAATAACACAGGCATTAAAATCATTCAAGGAGAGTCGGCTATAATTAGTTCACATCAGTTGGCCGTGCAAACCAATGCTGTGAGGCAAGTTGTAGACATCCGGTATGATGTAATCGAGCCCCCTCAGTATGGAGAGCTCCAGAGACTTCACTCAAGTGGTGAATGGAGGCCCACTGACTCGTTTTCCCAAAGGCTTTTAGAAAAAGAGCGTCTGAGGTATGTTGGCACTTTTCAAGAAATCCAGACGTCCACCCCCACTGATTACTTTAAGAGCAAGGTTAATGTGGCTGGAAGAGCAAACACTGAAGTGCTTTTCCCAATCATAGTGAAGTGGGTGAAGTACAACTTGGTGAGGAATATCATGATAGAAATGGATAAAGTTAGAACAGCGACACTTGATTCAGAACATCTTTATGCTGCAGCCGAAGGTGTGGTCCTCTCGGAGGATGACCTTTATTTTAGGGTTCTCACCATACCAAAGAAAGGGAAACTTCTCCTTGGCGGAACAGTATTGACTAAGAACTCAACCTTTAGCCAAAGAGATGTAACCGATCGAAAAGTACGCTATCAGCTCGTCGACAGACCTCCTGAGGATACAAGCGACAGGTTCAAATTTCATTTGGCTTCCAAACACGCTCAGTCACAAAACTATGATTTCCAGTTTTCCATTAAAGCTGATGTGAACAGCGTGTTTTTGAGAAATGATGGACTCTCACTTTCGGAGGGGGAAAGCAAGCTCATCACAAAAACCGCTCTGTTTGCAGAGACGTTGAGTACAAAGGATTTGTACTACACAGTCATTAGCAGCGCCAGACATGGAAAGCTAGCACGTATTAGCCAGTCAAATTCTAATGCTAGCTACGACAACATCTTAACCTTTAGTAATCGAGATATATTGGAGGAGCGGATAATGTACGTCCACGACGACAGCGAAACGACTAACGACGAGTTCACTTTCATCGCCTCCGTCAGCCAAGGCTTCCAATCGTCTACCACAGAAGAGGATGTTGGCGCTATAGAAGGAATGTTCAACATTTCTATTCAGCTGCTCAATGACCAAAAGCCTGTACGCGTTATTGATAAGGTTTTCCACGTTGTGAGGGACGGACAGAAGCTACTCACTACGGAGGATTTGTGTTATCACGATGCAGACTCTGATTTCGATGACCGCCAGTTGATTTACACCAGGCGAGGAATCCCGATGGGAGACTTGGTGCTGGTCAACGACACGACTAATCGTTTGTTCCAGTTTCGACAGGAGGATTTGGAAGAGAAACGAGTGTTGTTCATTCACAAAGGTGTGAGCGCTGGCCGCTTCGTGCTCTTTGTATCAGATGGGAAGCATTTTGTGTCGAGCCTTTTAGACGTCAGTGCCCATGACCCTTTCTTGAAGGTTGGCAGCAACACTGGCCTGCTGGTGCAGAAGGGCCGTTCGGTGTCCATTTACACCAGTAATTTTAGTGTCGTATCTAATTTGGACATTAGAGATGACCAGGAGGTCACCTTCAAGTTGAATGAGGCTCCTAAGTATGGAAGACTTTTTTGCAATGACACTGAAGTGGAGACTTTCTCACGGTCTGACTTGATGAAAGGGCTGATCTCCTATCGGCACAATGACAGCAAACGCCTGGCGGACAGCTTCAACCTAACGGCGAAAGCTAAAGGTCTTCAGCTCACAGTGGGAATCCGAGTGAAGGTTTACCTGGAGAGTCATCAGAGGCCACCCATTGTACAGCATCACCACACCTTACTGGTGGAAGAGGGTAAACCAGCAAAGATTGACGAAACTAAACTGGAGGTGAGAGAGAGAGAGATTTTGTAGCACCTATTTGGCTTTCAACCAGCCCTGAATCTCAGCTCTACATGCTACACAGTTGAGCTCATATTATTATTATTAAGTCTGATGCCATTCTTTTATTAATCATTCAAGATCTATTGTGTTTTTTCTGTCATTGGACAAAAATCTCCTCTTAAATGACAGTAATAATGATGAGACATTGAATTAATTGTAGCACGCTTTATGCTGACCGTCTCCAAACCTGATTGTAGAAATGCAAACTTCAGTGAGAGGTGGCGCATTTCAATTTGAACCCCCTGAATGTTTCCTGTTTGTTGCAGGTCACTCACGAGGACAACCTGCCATCTGAGATTGTATTCACAGTCACGGTGGCCCCCTCTCACGGCTTTCTTCGCCGTTTTGTCAACGAGCGCCACATTGGAACCAAACAATCCCCTGTCAGGACATTTACCCAAGAGGACATTAACGGCGGCAACATCCAGTACGTGCAGGTGGAGCCCAGCAAAGTCAATGACACGTTCATCATCGACGCCACCAACGGGGTCACTGATGTCAGCGGCATTAGGATGGCTGTCGACATCATCCCACGCCTCATCCCACTCCGAGTCTCCAATATCACAATGGATGAGGGTGACTCCAAGGCACTGACGCAGGATGTGCTCAAAGTCACCAGCCCACACTTCTCTGGAGTCAACTTCCTGTTCAGTTTGACTGACCCTCCGCATCACGGTCACGTCGAGTACTCTCGACACCCTGGTGTGTCCATAGCGTCGTTCACCAGGAGGCAGGTGAGATTCTCACGGACGCTTTCAACGTTTACTAAAAGAGCAGTTAGCATGAATCATTTCAATTAGTGTGGCAGTAACGGCTTTCCTGCCTAAAATGTCAGCGAAGTCATATTTCAGCCAAAACGGGTATTTACAGCGCCGTTAAAAATCAGTCTGGATTAAATAACACCAAACTCAGACCCAGTTTTAATGGTTTGACTGCTTCCTGAAATCCTCTTGCTTTTATTACCGCACATAAAAGTAACTATTTTATTTTGTATTTTATATGACATTCATCTGAATTTCATGCTTTATTAAAATAAAGACAAATAACAAGGACAGAAAAGCAGTGCCCTGGTTTGACACCGTTTCATTTTCATAAAGTACCCCACTGCCGTCGTTTGTTGAAACGTGTGAACTGTTTATTTCCTCATGTTCTGGAATCCTTTCCGCGTTCTTTAATCAGGTGGAACACGAATTAATTTACTACGTCCACGACGGCAGCGAAACGTTAGCTGACAACTTCACTGTGGCCGCCAGCGCCACGGGCCTGAGGAAGCAGAGTGCGGCCCAGACGGTGTACATCCAGGTTACAGCTGTCAACGACGAACCTCCTGCTATTACAGCCAACAGGGTCCTCAGGGTGAGTCTGTGCTGCTCTATATTTAAACTTGGACAGCAGGTCTGGCACCGGCTTACTGTCAGTGTCGGATCGTTTTCTGGTGGTCAATGCTGCAATGTTTCCATGGCTGACGAGATGAAGGAAAACTATGTGTGCTATGTAGAGGAGGGTCCAGCTTGGCTGGCAGACATTGGAGCTTTGTAAGAAGGGGTGCGAAGGCAGATTCTCCTTGGTGGGTCAGGTTGCAAGTGATGTTGTTTTTTTTTTGTATAGCATTAGTTGACTGGAAATGGTTTCTCATGTATACAAAACGGTTCAAATCAAATGGAAAATGAACCCAAGGCATCACAGGGACATACGGTCCTGCTGATGAAAGTATGTCACGTGGAATTGGTCCCATTTCACAGCCTCCCAGTGTTGAATGACTTGATGGCACAGCCTGGAATAGCAAACTCTTTGATACGTGGCTGCAGTTCAGTCCTTCATTTCATCTACTTCACAGCTCTGTCTCTTCAGTGCAACCCAGCTGGTCATGCTGGCGAAGAGAGGATGAAACGCGGGTCTCTATTGTCCGTGCAGCTTTGTCTGGGCTGGAATCCCGCAGACTCGGAGCAGTAACTCCTAAAAGTGATTAGGGAGAACACTGGGAGGCCAGCTAAAGTTTTAATCAGCAATTATTTTTTACAATTTTTTTACAATTTTTTATTATTTTTGAAATAATTTTAACACGTGCACAAATGATTGCACATGTAGGCATGGAGAGAAATTGTAACGATATAGTGAAGGACGGCCACTTGGTGGCGCCCTGGGAGTAGTTTGGGGTAATTGCTCAGGGAGTGCCCAGGAGGTGAACTATTAGCCACTTTCTGCTAATTGAACCCACTCGTGTGTGTGTGTGTGTGTGTGTGTGTGTGTGTGTGTGTGTGTGTGTGTCAAAGAGGTGTGTTTGTTGTCCCATGGGGGGAGGATGTGGTTTAATGGTGCCGTATCTCTTGCCTTTTCCGCCGAGTGTTTAGTTCAGTTAATCATTCCTTACCTGCACACAGCGGAGGGCATCCAACGTTTAATCATTCTTCTTTGTGGTATGCATTTGTTAATTACAGTAACAGGAGGTTTCCTTGGTTGCTGAAAACTTTGGGACATTAGCGCTCTTGAAACCTCATCATAGAAGTAAAAGGAATAGAATGGAATTCTTCTGGCATCTTCTACCATTGGAAACACATTTATAACAAACTGAACTAAAGTGAAATGCTTGGTTAAAATTTATATTTACATATAATATACTGTATATAATGTGGATTTATTTGTATTTATGGTTCAAGAAATGCATAATTGAGTAGATCTTTCTATGCCCTTTACAGCAGGCAAAGAACTTTGTTGTTGTGTCGCAGCTCTACATAAATCCGTGTTACAACCTGTGTGAGAAACGATGGGTTGTTATGCAACAGTTTCTCTGATCTGTGCTGTAGAAGCTCATCCTTTGTTTCTGCACGGTTCAGTAGCTGTTATGTTCTGAGTGTCAATGAGTTCCCCTGTTCCTTCGTGTTAGCGTGAGAAGGGAGACCTGAACCGTGCCTTCAGCTTTGTTTACCATCTATATGGCTACCGGTAGATTTCATCTGAATGCTGTTGAATGACACGTGAGATGGTGCTCATTTATCCACAGGTTCCTGTTGTTTTTCCTGATTAGGTAAGATGGTTCTTTAGCAGTTGTGCTTTACATCCACGGCGTCCTGGTTCATTTGTAGAAGATGATTAATGACAGAAATATCAGCTGCTTCTTTTTGTCCTTTTTTGGGTCTTTTTTATTTTATTCATCTTATATGACATGCACCCTAATCCTGTGCCGTTCTTTTGTCTAAATTGTCTTCCAACCGCCTGAGGTATGGGGGTTTATTCAAAGACTGACATGTACAAATGGAAATAAGGTGTACTATACTGTCTTCGTTCCATTGTATAACAATATCCGGCAATCCGTCTATCAAGCGAAATGTCAGTCACACTTGGCTGTTAAATACTGTCAGCCACTATGTCATGAGCCACGTGAAACAAGCGCCCCCGTGTCCTTGTCTGACTGTTGTCCTCTGGTTACAGATGGCACCTAATGTGTCCTTGTACAACTTCTAGGTTTGGGTGTCGTCCGTGACAGAGATCAGGATGGAGGATCTGAGTGTGAAGGATCTGGACTCGCTCCCAGAGGAGCTACACTTCATGGTGACTCCGCCCAGCAACGGACACCTTTCCCTTAAGAGTGCTCCAATGAGGGAGGTGCTCAACTTCACCCAGGCTCACATCGACCAGGGACAGCTGCTGTTTGTTCACAAAGGTAGAAATCTATGTTTTTGTTTTTATCAACTAGTGAACTTTAAAATCTTGAGAAGCCAAAGTTTATGTTCTACTTTGCTTGATATTGCATAAATCCAAACAGCCGAAAGCGGCCCTCTACACAGAACACTCACTGAACTGTTAAGTAAAGAAACAACGTAAAAATACGAGTAAAATAATTCCTGAAAGTAACAAGAACAGAAAGGAAAACCCTTTCCTAACACATATTGGACTGCATTTTTTAAACAACATTGATTTTGATCATAGATATAATTTATAAAAAGTTGTTCCCATTATGAGCTGTGCCCTGTTCTCCTGCTGGCTTTGATGCGATGCCAAATGTAGTTTATAATTTTTTTGCTGGTTAACGTGTTGTTGTTTTTCCTTTAGTGTCCACTAGAGGAGGCTGTTGACAATTCATAATGGCCTGATTTGCTCTCCACTTGTGTCAAATAACAGTGACTCATAGTCATCTGGAGGAATACTGTGCAGGTTTCTTCATTATACTTAAGTACCTTCGACAGACAGGCAGTCTGGAGGTGGAAATGTGTACTTGTTTGGCAACTCTGACGTAAAATGTGGAATAGGTCGCTCAACAGGTCTGCGTTGGCCTCGCATCAGGCTTCTGATTACAGTTTGGGTCTGTAGTTCTTTGTCTGTTTGCTCCTGGAGACCAGAATCCCGAATGCTGGTCTCAGCAGTGTTGATCCAGAACATGTGGGTCAGGATGTTTGTCATTTAACTCAAATCCAGATCAAATTTAAAATTCTGTTTTGTCTATTGGTTTCCGTTTTTATTACTTATGTATTTAATTTTCTATTTTTTTCCATTGCATTTCCAGGTGCTATGTCTGGAGGATTCAGCTTCCAAGTCAACGACGGCGTGAACTTCAGCCCCAGGCAGATCTTCAGCATCACTGCCAGAGCTTTGGTTCTCACTTTGGAGAAAAAGCATCCACTCAAGGTGTTTCCAGGTAAATCCCTCCCAGAAGAGCCTCTTCATTCTGGAATTCAGTTGGATTTATTGCATTTTTTATTGCTCACAGATATTTGAAAATGAATGAATGTATTTTTTTAAACACACCACATGCGCACAATGACAACTAAAATCAACAGTGTGGCAGTGCATCTATTTTCTTTACTGTAGCACACTTCAAGATGTAAAATGAACCAGCAGTCTGTTTTAATTTCTTTATATACTGTGTGTGTATATATATATATATATATATATATATATATATGCAGTGTTCCAAATATTTTACTGAATCTGTCCCTTTGTTCAGATCTAGTTTAAATTAGATGGGTTCTTCTCTGCCACATGCTCTCACCACGTTTCATAGAAACCTGTCGAGTAGTTTAGTTAAACAAACCAGCAAACATAACCCCCTGGGCAGAGTTAAAAATAGTGCGGTGAAATGAAGTAATTTCCTGAAACATGTGGGTGGCAAGTGTAATTACTTTTTATAGGTTTTCATGCTGTAATAAATCTACACTCCTCAAAATGAAATGAAACAAAAACACGTGTCTGTCAGTCATTCAATCCCAGACTGGTTTCAGTCGTTCTATTCCCAGCGTGAACATGATCTCCTCTTTGTCTCTTTTGTTTAAGTTGAACATTCTGAGCTTGTGTGCGTTTGTAACCGTCACGGATTTGTATTCCGTGAGCTTTAACCTGCTCGTAGCTTTTGTGTGACCGGACCACAATATCTACCCACAATTCCTTTGGTCTCATCTTGTCCTTTTCCCAAAGGCTAAAGTCATTATTTCACCAAAATACCAGACTGGTGAATCGTCTGCTTCCGTGGCTTAATGGCGGGGGGGTGGCTCCAACTGAGGGGTATTGATAGGGTGAGAAGAAACATTAAAACACTTTCACCGGGTGGAGGTGAGATTTGTATTTTCCTTACGATGGTCCTCACCTCTGAAAAGGCAGTTTAGACTCATCTCTGAATTATTGCACCCTTTCCCATTGGCATTGGTGGTGTTTATCCACACACAGTGGACAACACAGTCGGTTCTACACTCCTTTATATTTCGTCATTCATTTATAGAAATGCAGCACAACCCTCTGAAAATACAGCGGAAGCCGTGCAGATTTAGAGCAAGATAAGTTTTTCTTTGCACAAGCTTCAGAATCCCGACTGTTTTCCACCAAGAAGGAAATTTCCTCAGAGACAGACGAGTGTGATGAATGAATGTCACTGTGCTTCAACTCCCCTTTCCCTCTATCATGTATCCCCAACATTTAAGGTTTCTGTATCTGTAAGGATCTGATCCGTTTTTAATTTCTTATTTAGATGTTATGTAGGAACATCATTTCACTGCATTTTGTCGGCCTTGAAGCGAGTCTGACGTCTGCAGCGTGGCTCTAATGGGATGGATCAAAGGGCTCCCATCCGTTTATTCTTTGGCTTGTTTTGCATAATTTGAGGTCAAAAAAAGATGTGAAAAGCTTCCAGAGGGGAAAACCTGCAAACGTGGAAGCAAACACAAAATAGTTTTAACAGTGCGGTTACAGAGAGACTGAGTACCAGACAGGAAAAAGCAATTCCCCTGACTAATACAGTTTTATAACCACTTATCCAAACCGCTTAATCTCGAGTTTTCTTATTTCAATGTCGTGCTTTTTCTACAGGCTCTTCTACAACAATCACAAATGTGGATTTACAAGTAGCGACCAATGACATCAGCAACACCTCGAACCGCATCATCGCGTTCAATGTGCTTCAGCATCCCAAGCTGGGGCGCCTGGTGAGGAGGCAGCCCGACAACTCGACAATAGACATCTCCACTTTCACACAAGACATGGTGAGTGAACAGCTGAAGGTCATGTCAAAATAATTTATAATTAAATAAAGGGGATCCTTTTAAGATTTAATGTTAGATTTCTTCCTTTCATGTCCGGAAGTTGCCACAGTATGAATAATTGATTAAATATTATTGACTTTGTGCTTCTTTAGCTAAAATGGGGTATGTAAGGCTTTTATGGAATCGATTATTTCTGATGGATTACGGCACAGTTATAGCTGTGCTGCTCTGTGTACTTTTACTGTTTGGTGCTGAGCATATCCGATTTAAATTAATGATAGAACTGAATGCATACCGTCTTTATGACTTTCAGAAGAGTGAACAATTACCGAGACGATTGAACTGTTTTTCAGTTGATTAAGCCATCAGGTGCCTGCTGTTGTGTGTGTGTGCGTGTGTGGTTTTTGTCCTTCAGCTCGACAGGAAAGAGGTTGTATACATTCAAACTCCCGTTGAGGCAGTCGGCTGGGAAGCCATGGACTCCATGACCTTCTCTGTGACATCACCGCCCGCTTCTTTAGACAGCCAGACCTTCAAAATAGACATTTCTTATGAGAATACTGGACCTGAACGCAGTACAGTCCTGCTCGCAAACACAGGTAGGACTAAAAATAATCCCATTGCTATCTTAATTTAGGAAAATGCCAAGCTACGGTTTGCCAATTAGCAAATGTGATAAAAGTGCGATTGTTTTTTTGTTTTTTTTTTTGCTTTGGGGTTAATTTGTAGTAAACTTTGTCTGAACAAGGACTTTATTCTCTTGGTGAAAGCAGATTTTAGCAATCTGTCCAATAGTTGTTACGATATTTCAGTCTGGACGAATGTGGGGCATGAAATACCTAAAGAAATGTCACAAGCATGACGGAACCCCACGGACTAGTCTCTATATTCATGGTTCTGTCACATAAAAATGTTTTAAAGTGTTACCCTTGTTCATTAACATGTTGCTTGCTTCGTTCCAGGTGCTGCGGTAACTGAGGGGGAAAGCGTCGTCATTGATGAAACCAAGCTGGATGCCAGCAACCTGATGTTCAAGCTGCCCGTTCCTCAGCGGAGCTCCCATGAGGTCTGGTTCCAGGTGACGTCTCTGCCTCGGCGTGGTGTCATAGTGGTGGGTGAGAGAAATCTGACCAAGGAGAAACCCAACTTCTCCCAGTTCATTGTTAACAAATATGGTATCACCTACAAGCACGACAACTCGGAGACAACTTGTGACTTTTTTGCATTTAGCGCATGGCTAAACACTAAAGGCAAAACGGCACTGCTCCCTCAAGATGATCGTGATGTCACCGAGGAGCGGTTTAACATTACAATCACACCCGTAAATGATCAACCACCCTTGCTAAAAACCAAAGCTCCAACTTTGAAGGTGGTACAAGGAGATACCGTAGCCCTCGGGCCTGAGAATCTTAATGTTGAAGACTTGGATAACCCTTCTGATGAGATTACGTTTTCTGTGATTAGTAAACCAAACAATGGATACCTTGCTCTCAAAGGAAGCCTGAATGAATCAATAATGACCTTCACCCAAGCCCAAATCAACAATGGAAGCATCCATTTCATCCATGATGGAAGTGCCGTCTCTGGGGTGTTCTACTTTAGTGTCACAGACGGCCATCATAAACCATTATATAAACTCTTCAACCTAGAAGTGACAGAAATCACAATTTCTTTGGTTAACTGCACTGGATTGTCATTGGTGCAAGGTAAGACCTCAGTATCACTGACCCAGGACAACCTTGCTGCCAAGTCCAATGGGAAAAACATGACCGTTCATTACCTGATTACAAGGGCCCCAACCTTTGGCAAACTTCTGAAGGACAGCCATGAGGTTACACAGTTTGAACAGGAGGATCTACTGTCTGGAAGACTTTCATACCACATGACCTCCCTTTCCTCTGCAGAAGACAGCTTTGAGTTCACTGCCTTCACTTCAGAGGCGAATGTGACTAGCCAAGTGTTTAACATAACGGTCAGACCTTTGGTCCATCTTGGAAAAAGTTTGAGAATTCCCAACGGGATTGTTGTCAAGCTCAACACAAGCTTTCTTAATGCCTCTGAATTGGCTAATATCACTGATACTGACCCTTTATTTGTCATGGTTTCCCATCCAAAGTATGGAAAGGTGGTTAGGACAGAATCTCAAACCTCCAGTAAGCCTTTACCAGTTCAGTCATTCACCTTTCAGGAGGTGAAGCAAGAGAAGGTGGCCTTGGAGCTGGATGCCAACATGACTGGGGTTCAGGAGCTAAACGACTCGTTGTTGTTTGTCCTGAAAGCTGGCGACACCCCACCTGCTCAGGGAGAGCTCCGCTTTACAGTTGTGCCATATGATCCAACACTTTCATTGGCCACAGAGAGTCCTGTCCCATCAACACATGTTCCTCAAACACCTTTTCAGACTTCCAGAAATCAACCTGCTTCACCAGCCCTTTCGACAGCTCTCTTCTCCACCCAGCAGCCAAGCAAAAATCAGCAAAAGTTCAAGGGACGGAACCGCTGGGGGAACTCCAACAGAACGAACCTTTTCAGTACGACTTTAGGCAAACCAGCGCATGAAACAGAAGATGCCCTCTTTAGGAACACGCCAGTTCGTGTAGAATCCTATCCTCAGAAAACCTCCAATCCGCTCGTGGTTATTTTACCACTGCTGGCCCTGCTGCTGCTTGTAATCATCTTTGTAGTCCTGGTTGTGTTTCTGCGACGCCACAGGCAAAGGAAGCAGAGCACTGCTGCAACGAAGGAGTCTGCTACCACTGGTCTTCCCAACAGTCAGTCTTACCAGGGTCAAACTCAGAGAAGCACAACAGTTCCCACAGTTACCGTCACTCCGTTAAACCGTACCTCCCCAGGTAGCCCTGTGCTTGATCGGTTATTGACACTCAATCAGGCTTTCCCCTTTAGCACACTTGATTCAAACATGCTCATAACTTCTTGGCGGAGTGGTTCGCCAACGTCATCCTCCCAAGTGATTGAAATGACTACTCCCACTCTTCAGAAGAATCAGTACTGGGTATGATCTTTCACAATCCATCTTTTAGCTACATGTGTTGACAAACAGGTTTCATACCAGATTGGAACACGGTAATATAAACAAAGCGAGGCTGCAATGTTGAGCAAGTTATTTGGAAAGTGTATTGTGCTAAGGTACAAGCTATTTTACAGTAAATGAAGCTACCCTCCAGAAATGTGGCAGGCTGGACCACAGGTGTGTGTCTGCGCATGTTCGTGTGCGTGTGTATGTGTTTGAGTTGATAGTCACAGTTTAGAATTGGATAAACTATCCTCAAAGTCAATTTTCTTGCCGTATTCACCTTCTATATATTCAGTACGTAAACTCGTATTTCCCTGCAGCAGATGCGTATGCATCAGCTTAATGATGGGTATGCCATTGTTATCCTGAAGTACGTCTCTGTGCAACACAAACTTTTGGCAAAAGCATAAGTTTTTACATCTCAGTAGTGTTATGTTTGATCACAGCAGATCGTTTCACTATTTGATCAATAAACATGCTAAACTGTAGAAATACTATTTGATTCAGAAATAGTGACACTTGCCACCGTCCTACTTAGAAGTCTAGTTAGAGTTGCTGCTACTGTAAGCATCACTACTGCCCGTCACTGGTCACTAGTTAACAGCAGCATTTACATATTTTTTTCTTAATACTGAATCAAACCGGTGACATTTGTGTGTCTGGTGTATTATCACACAACCAAAACAAACCAGTCAGCAGCTGTCTCAAGAATGTTTGTTGTATTGCCCCTAGTGGCTAAAAAAGAAAATTAACTTGACTCAAAGAAAACCAATAAGGAACCAGGACAGTTTTATATTATCAGTCAATCAAGGAACAACCACTGCTGCATATTGATTTGTTAACTTTAACATGTATACATTGTGTTAACATTTATACCTCGAGGTAAATTATAAACTACATTAACAGTCAAATAGTTGACTCCCGCTGGTCCTCGGTCGCACTAAGGCGTCCATGTGAGTTATGGTCACTAGAATCACACTGACTTCAAGATGTCTTCTCCAAGCACTAAAGCTGATTGTGCAGATTTTCTATCATTCTCATGGACAATATTCTATTGCAGTGTAGCTAGTTCTTGTAAACTCAGGTACTCTAAATCAATTACTTCATGTCATTATTAATGAGGAATTGCATGTTTTTGAAAAAACTGAGGGATTTAATTCTACAGGATTAAATATTAAGGTATTGTATAATAGGTGCTTCCTAACAAAGCTGCACAGTCTGTGGTTGAGACACTGAAATGGATGATTTTATTAAAATATTTATTATAATAAAACTCTAATCGGATCATACTTGTTAAAATGCTAACACTGTTTTCCCTGTTGTTTTCTTCGATCTCAGTGATTAGTTCTGTATTCAGATTCTTGATATGTTCTGGCGAGTTGTCGAAGATGAGAAATTGCAGCCACAGAAAACTACTAAACTTGTGAATTTTTATATTTGTATTTTTACCGAAGAGAAGTGTCCATACGCTGTATTCCAGTCTCATCTGAACCATGTAACGCAAAGTGTCATACTTATTTATACCTTATTTTTAATAAACCATGTAAAGATATTTAAAAAAGACTGATTTTCTGTGTGATCATAAATCCTCTGAGGACATGCAGTCTTTTCCCTTGATGTTATTTCTCCTTCAGCGAGATTTGTTTTGTTACCTTATTGTTCATTTTCTTCCACTTAAATGAGCTTTCGCTAGTTTTATCTATCACTATAATTAAAATTGCACTGGTAGGCGCCTAGGCGGTTGCCTCCTGGTAATGGTACACCGCTCATTGCAACAAAAAAAATAGATTGAGCCGGAGGGTCAATTAGAAAGAGATCATCATCATCACGTCTTCAGTTTCCTGCGATTACTTAAATTGTGAGCTCCTCCTCTACGTCGGTATGAAAATGCGACAACACGTCCTCTAAGTGTCGAGAAGGCAAACATGCAATGTAATTTGTAAAAGCACAAGGATCTTTGTCTTCAGCTGAAGCTTCACTGCTGTGACTCAGTCCACACGATGGATGGAAGTATTTGTTTTCCTGACCCCAAACACGGAGGCTACAACGGGATTGTTCACACCGGGTGCTAATTAAAGATCACGGTACAGCGGTTCATCAAAGATGACCCAGCTGGCGGTTTGTACTCGGCGCTGACGGTAAATGAGTCAACAGGAGAAGTGCGCAGTCGCAATGGTTGTCAAATGTAGCACAATTATGTCGTTGATCTCAGGCCAACGGGAACTTCCCTTTGCTTTTAAACCGACGTTGGTTTAAGGGGAACCAGGCCGTCATGAACTAGGATGTCTGCGAGCTTTGCTCCTTAAGATGAGTGTGAAAGCTCTATGTGGAAACTTAAAGGGGTTCTGATTGGCTGTTGGCCACCCTGCACCGATAGCAGATATACAAAAAGAGAAGACTACCAACAGGAAGCTAAACAAAGGTTAAGTCAAGCAAACACAGCTGCGTCTGAAGTCAGGCTGCCAATCAGAGCGCTGGTGGCCTGGAATAGGAAGGTTAAAGGGTCTGCTCAGTTTAAGGCTGGACGGGTTTAACAATCGCTGCCCCAAAAGGACAATTCAGTGTAATTATCAGGATGGTTAAACACTACAGTCGCAGCTCGGAATCCCTCTTTGTCTGTGCCCAAATCCACCTCAAGCCCAACTCACAAAGAACAACAAGCGGCTCGCCCAGGAAGCTACTCCACGCAAGTTGCATCAAGACCTGCAGCTTTAAAGCTCTCATGATGTCATGTCACAAATATATCGAGGAGGCTCAAAAGTGGAACTGATGCAGCTTTTCAAAAAAACGCTGGAGGGGGGGTTTCCTCAAAGCGAGGGACTTTAATCGCCACGAGTAAACACTCAAATGGAAATGGACGGATGGGTTCTGCTTTTCTGTACTTCCCCCATTCTGAATCCAAACCAAGGTTCCAACCACAATCCCAGGAAGGTTTAGACGTCAAAGACCGAACTACGTTACCCAGAGGCTACAACAGTCGAGTCAGATTCGCATTCTTATGTCTGGTGGAATACAAACTGCAAAAGGAAGGCAAAGCAAAATAAATATTTGATTCTATTTTGGTCCTGCATATAATAATGCTGTGCTTTTTTACTACGGTTCCATCAAAGAGACTGAGCGACAGAAAATAACGAATAATTTATGTTGTCCAATTAAATATTCCAGGACTGCCAGGAAGGTTGCAAGCCTTTTCACTGATTTGAAAGGTTTAATTCCACAGGATCTCTTTAATGCATTGACATATTTATTAGTTTGCGGCCATAGCAGTGCCTTTCTCAGGATGTACTTGCACATGGTGGTGCTCTTAAGTAATTGGTGACGTCAGTATGCTAATCATCTTCATTAATCATGTTAATATGCTTGACTTTAAAAGTAAAAGTGCAGCTGTGGCATAAAAGCATCCTCTGGGAAACCAAAATATCCGTACGATAATCCATCTCATCAATTCTTACTATTGTAATAGTTGTTTCACAGAACGATTCTCCTCTTCCAATGGCGGGTAAGGGACTGACTTTAAAGTCGCTCTAATGGTATCTTTGCTTGTTGATTTATAATATATGATCCAACTGTAAATTATCTCTTGACACGGCACATAGCCGGCTTGAAAGCGTAAGTAATTCATACTTCCCATAAATAAGAGTCGCATTTATAGCAGATAAAACGCTGACATCATGGTCCTTAATGTTGCAACACGTGGACGTCTGGCAGGAAACGGTCACATGTGGGACACTCGGCATAGCCAGGCATTAAACTATGAATAGAACGGCTGTCTGGAGCGCTGCACACGCCGTCCGCCGTTAAACTGGGACTTACAGGCGTGAGGGCACACAGGTCACAGCTCAACTTAATGTACTGGATTTTCACATTGTGTTTAAGAGACAGCGAGTCAGAGAGAGATAATTAGCCAAAATGAGGTCTTACCCTCATATATTAGCCATCAGAGTGATCATTGTAATTAAGCTGCTAAGTGTGGAGCAGAGAGAACAATAACACCCTGCAAGACAAGACTGGGGGAGACAAAGCATTCCCAGGTTTAAAACGTTTGGATGCAGACAACCCCAGAGGGTTCGTAAGGGTTGCTGTGACTGCCGAACGCGTTTGGCAAAGGTTCCATTACTAGAAGACTCCCTTTCTCTCTCCCTCATCTTGTAGATTCTTGCAGGAGTATTCATTTCTGTGCCTTTGAAGCACCTCTAATGTGTCATTGAGTTTATTCATAAAAGCTAATCAAGCTTTCAGAATGTGGCGCGCTGGTGGTGAAAGTCATGCCAGTTGCTCTTTATGAGGAAGTCCTTGTTGCACACATGATGGAGACACAAAAAGCTCCTCTGCGGCCGCCGCTTAGTTTTCTATATCTAATTTCACGTGCTCAACTTCTGTGTACTAAACGTGTGAACATGCAGAGAAGCGTTTTAGAGCGGTCAGACCACCAGCAGTTTCTGCTGGTATATTGGACGCCTGCAGTTGTTGTGGTTTGTGTGTGCGCGGCAGTGAACAAAGAGTGTTAGCTGGTCAGCACTGTGTGTGTGTGTGTGTGTGTATTTGCGTGTTACAGCCAGGGTCGGCTGTTTTGTCTGTGATTCAGTGATGAGGAAAAGTTCCAAGAAGAGAGGAAATGAAAGCTTTGAGTTTTTAACTTTGTGAACGAGGTCTCGTTTTCACCCCTGACCTTGTGTTTGTTGGTTTGTTGTACTAAAGGTGCTGCATGGATTTCCTTGTAACTTGGTGGGAGGACTGGTCTGAGGGCAGGGCAGGGGAGGGTTCATTGCATTTGAATGCAGATCTGGGTAAAAGGGCAGTTTCAAGATGGGTTTAATTTCTCTTTAACATAGAGAGGGGGCGTTTTTCAGAGGTTGCTGTCCAATTTTAGGAACATTACTAGTAGTATTTTTAGGTTTTGCCTGATCCACAGGTCCCGTGAAGATGACTCGACCAGCCATCCTGGTTTCAGATCATCACTAAATCTCTCTTTAAACGGTCTTTTATTCACTTTAGATGGATTCTTCTGTTTTCAGGGCTGATGGCCTGAGAACCATTTGTGAACCAGACCAAAGTAATGTCACAAAAGTTCTGTTGAAAACAAGAAACACGCTATATTTATTTATATTTATATTTAAATACACTCAAATGGATCTAGCCACGAGTGAGAGAATAACTGAATGGGGGAAGTGGACCCTTCCCTTGCTGTTCCTGCTTGTTTATTGGAATTAGGACTATAAATGAGACTCTGCTCGGGAACAGGGGGGGGAGGGGGGCAGAATGCACAGTGGCCCACAGAGACAAAAACTGTGTGTGTGTGTGTGTGTCTTGGAACGCAGCCAGGATTGAAGTGGAGGTGGGAGGGCAGTCAGCATTTTTGGGACTACATGAAGGAGGCCCCACATCGGTGTGCTTCCTGTTTGAGGGCTATAAAAACACAACCAGCGCTCACACATTCCTCAGCCGTGCGTAGGTGCAGGGCAGCGATCACGTGCACCTCTTTTAACGCGAGTTTAAAGACGATACGATTCCCACTCCCATCCCAAGTCTCCGAAGGTCAAAGGTTTAACAGTCAGTGGAAGGGGAGCTGGTGGTCCGTGGAACCTGCTGTTAGCACGGTCACCAGTTTGAAGCAAGGCATCCCAGTAGATTCCGACCCATGAGCAAGGCATTCTTCCTACAAGATGGCAGAACATAGTCAAGACAGTTGGACAAAAGCATGCGCGCTAACATTTATAAATGAAAAAATATATATATATAAAATATAATTTTAGCATAAAGTAATAGTTGAGTGTTTGAGCCTTTTCTGGTCGCGGGGCTCGTGTCCCTGGGAGCGGCGCTGTGCTGAGGTCAGTGGATGATCTCATGGGAAATGCTGACCTGGCTCGCATGTTTTGCTAATCATGCTTCCTGCAAAACCAAGCAGGTCTTGAAATGTTGCCCATTCAGCATTTAATGTGGGCTTGTTGCAATAGCTTTACTGTTCCTTCGCAGAGTAAAAAAAATAGAAACGATTATTAATAAAGCGACGCAACATTGCAGGAATGAAAACGACAAAAGATTCCGACTAAATCCCCAGACTGTCATTTACCGGGTGGTAAATATGTAAATGTGTACAGACCACTCTGCCTGAGACACAAGGAGGTCCTGGGGGTTCTTTAATACATTTCATAACTGTGGCGTTGAAAATATGTAAATCAAAATGTCACATGCTTTCTCTCTTTCTCTCACACACACATATTGTTTTTCATGAAGGGATTTCCCCACTGGGAGTGTAATGTGAGGTCATCGTTGCAAGGAGCTGAATTTCAACAACAACAAAGGGGTGGGACGTAGCTGTAGAAAATCCCAGAATGCTTTGCAAACAGATCCAGAGATCTACCGATCTTTTCCACGAAGTGCATAAATATAACGCATCTTTTCAGCTAATTATGTAAACATTGCAAAGATTTGTAGGAATATCTGATTAATCTTCATCTTCCGATCTGCTTTGTCCGTTACCGGGTCGGGGGGACATGCGGGAACCTATTCCAGCAGTCAACGTGCGAGAGGCAGGGTACACCCTGGACAAGCCGCCAGTTCATCACAGGGCCAAACACACACACATTGGAATTGGACTCTCTCCTGGAGGAGGTGATTTAAGTGCTGGAAAGCAGTGGACCTGCAACGCATGGTTTTATCTGTCGGTGAATAATCAATGAAGGAAGAGGACATTGCCCAAAATGTTGCACCAATACGTCAAGGACACGTTCAAACTGTCTTGTTCATCTGGGGGGGGGTCACAGACACGGCTGTTTCATCATGCCATGCAAGAATAATATGTTCTGTTTTTCAGAGTTACACGTTGAATGGCGAGTTCTGCAACTCAACCGTTTCCTTTTAACTTTGGTTCTGGGTTTGGTTTTGCGCCCTGCATTTCAATACGATGAATTATGATGGATCAAATGTCTATGGTTTGTTTGAGGCTACTTCCTTTCATTATATTGTACCATTAAATGAGCTGAAGCCATGACAGGAAGTCTGGAACAATGTCAAAATGCCATCTTTTGAAATTATGAGATGACGGCCGGCGTACTCAGGAGAACGGCGAGGAGTTGAGGTTGCACGGGTTGCAGGCAACAGGTGTCGTGAGCAGAGATGAGTCATTTGGAAGATAACTGTTGTGCTTGATAAACACATTAATTTCCACAAACAGAAAGGAGCCAGAATTTCCAGTTTGGGAGGTATTCTTTTTCTGAATATTGCCCGGGGAGGGAGCCAGAGTCTAGAGACGACCGATTATAAAAGTGGGCCGGTTGAACTGGTGTGTCGGCGCCAGTTTATAAAAGTAAATATCTTTTGTTTGTCAGTGTCTATGGAAACGGGCAGTAAACAAACATCGACTTGTCTGTTAGCAAGATAACTCGAAATGTTATTGATGGATCTTGATGACATTTTCAGGATGGGGAATCTTATCAGGGACAGTTGATACAATTTTGGTGATGGTCCAGAAGAGATTCTGGATTACTTTGAAATGTTTGGTAACACTACAGTCAATGGAGCTTCAACATTTGTTCCTCAATATCTCGGTTGATTAGTGACCGATGTTTATGGAATTTGACAGTCATGTAGGGTGGGGATCTCTATCTCACCACCGAATTTCATCTGGATTGGATCCAGAATGAGGTCAGGAAAAAATATAAAACATTTTAACTCTATTTACAGACTCAAAAATCAGTTGACTTTTCCTGGTTGGTGTATAAAGACATCAAGAATAATTTAGAACCTTTTGATTATGATCCAGATCAGAATGTGGATGGTGTGAATCCAATTAGGGGGGGAATGAGCTGCTTGGCAGAGGTCTGCGCTCTCTGAGTGCTTTTGATTCTGCGCGACAGCAGCAAATGATCAGCTGCGCGGGAGTTTGGTAAAATATGTCGAACATTTTTGGATTCTTCTCCGGGGATTTCAAGTTATGGTCCTATAAATGAACTGGTCTCGCAGCAGCAGTGATGAAACCTCCATCCAGGACAAACTGTCTTGAAGTTAAAGTCGTTGCCGTGTGTCCTCGATGTTTTCACCCTGCACAGAACACGCTTGTGTCATGCCCTGCTGTACCCTGCTCGCGTGCAGCATGAAGATATTTCCTGTGATTGTGTCGTAATGGTTTTCACGCAACAGAGGTTTTGCGTCTGTGGAATGCGGTCTGTTGCTGACAAGTAATATCTAACACTCAATCAGAGGTTCCCAAACTAAATTAGGCAAGACCGTGGTGAAAGAGAATACATTCCTCCTCCTCCCTTACTTCTCTCAGAACTGTGCTGCACGTTTTATTTTTTTGCATGAGATTGAATGAGCACACAATGTTGTGCTTAACCGTTGCGTTTTATCGGGCCTGGCATTCTTCAGTCTCTAATTCATTCAGAACAAGAAGATCTCATGGCTGATAGAGCTGGAATGAAAAACAAGAGCACCCATTTCCACAGGCGCTGGCAGGCGGGACGGCCCGAGGCCGAGGGGCGGCATTTCTGCAGGCTGCATGCCTTTATGGAGAAAAAAGAAAAACAGAGCTCACAGGAGAAAAACAGATGACAGGAAAGAGAAAGGAGGGTGGACTTATCCAGGCTAGCTCAGCAGCGCTGCAAATGTTAGTCCATCAGGCAGAGAGGCTGACAGTGAAAGTGTGTCACTCTGCTATTGGATGGATGAGAGCACATGATCTCTCACTTGACGTGCCCAGACAATGATGGGAGGAAATTAGGATGGCGCACGGAGACGGCCTTCCACACGTCAGCTATTTAGACTATAAGGTGAGGTGATAACGGGGAACCCTCCTGGCGGTTCTTGGACCGTTTCCTGTTCACTAATGTTCCGTGTTCCCTCCAGCTCTCCTAACCGTGTGCAGATATCCCAGATGGGGCCGCGGCTCTGCGCCGTCAGCGGATCTGTGATCCACGTGTGAACTGAGCGACAAACACGGACACGGCACGCCGGTCCTCCAGAGACGCAGCCGCCAACCTGCAGAGCTGCACAGTTTTCTCTTACACGTGTGATAGAAATTCAATTCCGCGAGTTTCTGGAGGCCCTTCTCTGGATCGGCTGATGAACACACAAAAACACACACTGGGCTTTCTGCAAAGAAGGTTTATTTAGCATCTCGGCTACAATGTCCGCCCCCTCGTGATGCGAAGAACATCAACAACAGAACTGCCTAGAAGTGTGCTATTGAAATGGCTGCATTGTTAGAACAACGAGGAACCCTGAACCCTACAACATCTCTGAACACCCTCGAAGCTAAGCCTGAAAATCAAAGTTCTGTTAACATAAATTCAAATTCCCAGCACAGTGACCGCCCCCCTCCCCCCGTCCTCCCTTACTTCCTGCAAGCTCAAATCAGCCACAATCTGGTCCGTGCAATGCTTAAGGCATGGGTTCCTGTTACCAAAGTAGGTAATCCGCCCCCTCCCTCCCTGGATCCTGATTCTGCAGTAAGGGAGGAAAATAATTTTGTCATTAAGTGAAAAAAATGCTACAAATATCTCCCAAAAAAAAAGCGCAGCAATTTCTGAGTGGCCGCGACATTATTGTACACACAAATATATTTCTACATATACAGTGTATAAAGCATTTGTTTTTAGACTACTACCAAAAATGAGCAGAGAGATGTAATCAGAAGGCACCGAGAGACGGCGGTGACGCTGGCTGCTCCGTGATAACACGTAAACATGAATGCTGTTCGCAAAGGAGGGCGATGGAGTGATTCCAGAGGGGCGGCTGTTCCCCAGCGGAGCGCGGCTGCTTCTGTAGAGGCAGCTGGTTAAAAACAGTCAATGAAAAATGGCGCTGCAAGGCTAAAGCGTGATGTTTGACATCTTGCTGCAGGCTTCAGAGGGTGCGCAACGTCCTCTCTCTGCCGATCAACGTCACGCACACACCGACCAAGTTGTGCATCGTCATTTCCACCGATTCGTCAAATCTAAAAGGCAAAAAGACTTCATCCTTAACAAGGACATCCAGTCCCTAAAAAAACATGGCAAACGCACACCGAGAACTGGATGATGTCATCACTACTGCGGCATGATCTCCACCAAATGTCCCACTGGATGAACGGCGTTCAGCAGCGCGTGGCCGTCGGCAGCGCTCCATTGGCCGGCAGACGGAGTTGCCACGGATTACCGAGGTTGAAACCCAAAGGGCTTCTTAGGCGTTGTCGTATTTCTGCAGCGCCTCCTCGAGCTTGCCCGTGATCTTTTGGAAGAAGGCGATCTGCTGTTGGAGGTAATGCTGCATCTGCGCCTTGAAGTCGCGCACGCGGATCTGGTGGAAGTGCTGAATCTCAGCCAACGTAGCGAAGGAGATGATGTTGCAGCGCTCGTTGATGCCCTCCGACTGGGCCCGGTCCATTTTGCCCTCCTCCACATGCTTCTGGCTCTCCTTCACCTTCGTCAAGGCTCCTGTGTGGAGAAAGCAAGGCGAAATTCTTAATCCTGATTTACTTCTTGTTCCATTTTCTTTCTTTTTTGCGCCGTGCGAGAGGAAATGCTACAAAAAAAATGGAACGAGAAAACAATCCAGACAGACGTGAGAAAGCAGCCCAAAAGTAGGCTCGTTTGAATTCCTCATACCGAAATCTGAACACAAACACTGAGTTACTCATCTCAGTAGTTTGTGCTGTTGAGTTTTGAAGCACCACTTTAAATGCATTTTAATCGAGGACAAAAATAGTCGGTAACTTCCACATTCGTCTCTAGTCTGGGAATGTGTGTGTGTGTGTGTGTGTGTGGGGGGGGGGGGGGTTAAGTACGTTCATGCCAACGCTCTGTTCTAAACAACCATTTAAGGCTTTTTTTCTTTACTGCAGTTTGATACCAGCTACTACGACCCACCAAATATGAACATGTCTGTTTTGTGGGATATTTTGTGCTGCTGATGTCACGGAGGGGGGGGGGGGGGGGGGGGTCTGAAGCAGCAATGAGTGGATCACATGACGTGTCGATCGGAACACGAGACGCGCACGTTCCCACGTCCTGCGCTTGCGTTTATCAAGCTTCGCCGTCACGCAGGACAGGACTTGTTATTCGCTGCTGACTTTTTTTTAGCTGCATTAGTAGCTGTAGCCTTCGCTGTCACAAAATGATGCAAGTAGCCATTAGAGACATTTCTACAAAGGTTAGCTAAGCGCCAATTCAAAGGAACCACGTTCTGGCCCAGCTTGACCTCTCTAGCTATCCGGGAGCCCTTAAGTCCTTTTGGCCTGCTATGACTTTTATAGGTTTAGCCCCAGACGCAGCCACTGATGAGCTCTTCACAAGAAACCCC